>NC_054483.1:104674215-104789215 GCF_017639515.1 Carcharodon carcharias
TCTCTGCCTCTGCCTCTCTCTGTCTCTGTCTCTGTCTCTGTCTCTCTCTCTCTCACCCTCTGTCTCTCTCTCTCTCACCCTCTGTCTCTCTCTCTCTCACCCTCTGTGTCTGTCTCTCTCTCTCACCCTCCGCGTGTGTGTGTACCTCTCTCTGTCACCCTCTGTGTCTCTGTCTCTGTTTCTCTCTCTCTCACCGTTTCTCTCTCTCACCCTCTGTGTGTGTGTCTCTCTCACCCTCTGTCTCACAATGTGTCTGTGTATCTCGCTCTCTCTCTCTCTCTCTCTCTCTCACCCTCTGTGTGTGTCTCTCTCTCTCACTCTCACCCTCCGTCTCACCCTTTGCCTGCCTCTCTCCCTTCTCGCCCTCTGCCTCTCTCTCTCCATCACTGCCTGTCCCTGGTATATTAAGCTTGTTTAGGTCGTGTATTAAGAAAAGCTGATTAATGCTTCACTCAGTCCCAGGGCCAATCAGCCAATCAGTGCATTGAGCAAGAGTCCTGGCCAGAGGTCCCTGGAGTTGCTGGTTGGGGTGGGGGAGGTGTAATCAGTCGTATCTCAGGAACTGAGGTAGAGAGAGAGAGAGAGCGACCCAGAAGCAGCCTGTTGATTTGCTGGCACCTGGAGAAGTGTGTGATCTGCTCAGCAGGGAGTGTCTTGGCTCTTGTTCTTGTAACACCTGTTTGTTTTCTTGTGCCCAGCCCCCTCCATTTTGCTGTTTCGGTGGAGACTGGGAGGTGACAGGCTGCTTGAGTGTCTTGCCTCTCTGTTGCCTGTTTTGAGGACAATGTTGGGGGCTGGGGGTTGGTAAGAAGCAGGCGGTGTGGGGTTGGCACGGTTGTGGGGGTGGCGGGGGGTGGGGGGGGTAGTTGTCTGTGGGACTATGAAAGGTAACGTGCTCCTGGGTCAGTTTGCCCCGTACCCAGCTCACAGGATGGAGGATTGGGAATGTCAGGATTACCGGAGAGCTCCTCGAGACAGGGCAAATGGGTCACTGACCAGGAACAGTTTGTATCGAAGGACAGCTCCCAGCAGCTACCGGCGCTCCGAGTTGCTGCTGAAGAGGCAACAGATTCGAGGTGAGGAATTTATGCCTTCCCCACCCCGCCCCACTATCTCTGTCTCTCTCTCTTTCTGTCTCTCTCTTTCTGTCTCTCTGTCTCTCTCTCTCTCTTTGTGTGTGTGTGTGTGTGTCTCTCTGTATCTCTCTGTTTGTGTGTTTCTCCCTTGCTCCCTCGCGCTCTCTCTCTCTCTCTCTCTTGTTTCTGGCACCGTTGTCCCTGACACCAGCTCTGTTTACTCCGAGCTTCTTAATTCTCTCTGCTGCCAGTTAAAGATTTTACCTTTTCTTAATTTTTTCTGGCTCCCTGATCTCAAAGTAAACTTCAGTTCTAAAACTGCTGCCTGTGCCAAATCCCGTTCAGGTTTCACCCCTGTGCTCGCTGACCCACGCTGGTTCCCGGACAAACAGTGTCTTGATTTTTAAAATCCTCATCCTTGTTTTCAAATCCCACCATGACCTTGTCCCTCCCTATCTCTGTAATCTCCTCCAGTCCCACAACCCTCCCAAATCTCTGTGCCCCTACGTTTCCAGCCTCTTGAACATCCCAGTTTTAATCGCTGCACCATTGGTGGCTGTGATTCGAGCTCAGGAATTCCCTCCCTGAACCTCGCTAACTCGCTCTCCTCTTTCAATCTGCTCCTTTAAAATCTACATCTTTGACCCAGTTTTTCATCACCTGTCCTAATATCTCCGAATGTGGCTTGGGGCCTGACCTTGCTTCACAATGCTCTTGCGAAGACCTCCGGCACTTCTTGCTGCACTAATGGGCCTGGATAGATAGAAGCTGTTGCGTTTATAATTTCCCTTTTCCCGTTTATCTTCGGAAGATTCGTACTCACCCCTGCTCACCTCTAGCACTCACTATTCACATCTGTATGTGGGCAGGGAGGCCAACCAGGCAATTCGACCGGGGAGGCCAGGCTGGTTGTGTGTCACCTCCTGCCCCTTCTCCTAGTCACCCTCTGATCCCCCTCCTCCACCCCCAGTCACACACACACCCACCACCGCCCCCCCCCCACCTTTCTGTAGTTTCCAGTTCGAATTCTCAAGCAGATGCAGAGTCTCAACTAGGCGACGCCATTCCTAATCCCGGGAAGTATGGGTGCGCGTCTGTTCCGCAAGGAAGGGGGTTGGTCCCCCACCCCCCACCCCCGCTCCCGACCTGCTTCTCCTACAGAGTGGGCCTGGGCCTGTCCTGCCCCTTCCCCATGTCTTATACCTGACTAAACTTCTACAAAAGGTCAGCGATCAAACGCGGATCGAGCAACAGCTTTAGAGAATAACTGAGAACTGGGAGCAGGTACCGAGGGAGAGATAAAGGGGGAGGGGGGGGGGTGGGGGGGGGGTGGCAAGGGGGCAGCAGGTGGAGGGGGAGGCGGGTGAGGGGACTGCAGGCAGAGGGGGCGAGGGAGCGGCAGGTGGAGAGGGGCGAGGAGGTGGGCAGAGGGAACGAGGGGTGGAGAGAGAGCAGGATGCACATACCAAAAGAGAAAGTGAGTTAGCCAGAGAAACGGACACACACTGGGTGAGAGAGTGAGTGTGTAAGAGATACTGAGAACAAGATGGATGAGAATGGGAGAGATGGTGGGCAGAGAGGGAGAAAGAGAGAGTAACCTTTATAGTCACAAATCTAGGCCACTGCTTGTGTGTTTGTTCTGTCAGGATGTGAGCACAGATTTATTCCGGGTCTGGGTGGAGGGAGCATTAACTTCGAGTGCCTCTGCCTCCTGACGAATCTTTTGAACCTCGGTTGTGCTGATCTTTGTGTCAAGGTTCACCCCTGAACCCACAATAAACGGGAGAGGGAGAATGTCATAGGATCGTAGAATAAGAAGGAGGCCATTCAGCCCATTGAGTCTGTGCTGGCTTTTTTGAAAAGTAATCCAATTGGTCTGCTCTTACCCCTTCAACTTTTTCTCCTTCAAGTTTTATTCAATTCCCTTTTGAAAGCTGCAGTGAATAGAATCACCCAGCAGGAGATCAGTCAGCTGTGTGCATTCCTACACAACAACATTGTGTGTATTTAGTGTCCAGCCAGCCTGTCTCATAACACTGAATCTGTGTACAAACACTGGGCATGGCAGAGTAGGTCATTGTAATGTCACAATCTCCAGACATCCCGACGCACTTTACGGCCGATTAAATACTTTTAAAATTGGTCGTTTGGTAGTACAGAACTTGAGTATTTCAGAAAGGAGAGACATGTCGAAGCTTTACGTCTTGCACTCATCAGGATACTGTGCAAGAATATCAATATAAGGGGAAAGCAACAATTTATACTGTATCAGAAGAGAATGCTGATCTTCACGTACTGTATAAATTGATATTGATATTCTTGCAAAGTGTCCTGATGAGTGCAAGACAAAAAGCTTTGACATGTCTTTTTTCTCAGCAATACTTTTAAAAATGCAGTCACGGCTATAGTACCTCTCCAGATCTCCGTGTTCCTCCAATTCGGGCCTTTTGTGTCTCCCCCACTCCCTTTTATCGAACAGGCTTGAGGGGTTGAACAGCCTATTCCCCATCTCTGTAACCACCTCCAGCCCTACAACCCTCTGACATATCTGCACTCCTCTAATTCTGGCCTCTTGAGATTCCTTGATTTTAATCGTTCTGCCTGTGGTGGCCATGCTTCAGCTGTCAATACCTTAAACGCTGTGGAATTCCCTCCCTGAATCTCTCTACCTCTCTCTTCAGAAGCAGGTTCAACAAATTAGATTAAGACTTGGAGTCAGAAAGTTTGCAAGGGCTGTGGGAAAAGGGCAGTGTAGAGTGGGACTAATTGGAGAGCTCTTGCAAAGTGCTGGCACACATGTGATGGACTGAATGGCATCCTCTGTGCCATCTGATTCTGACCAGGTTTGTTAACAGGTGTATTCCGAAGTGACGTGGACTTAAAGAAAGGACACCTTGTGCGATTCAGCGAGGTTTAACTCTCGGGCTTTGGTATACAGTGTTCCAGCCTCCTTGTTGAGGGCAATCTGCTTTTGAAACCTGAGCTGTAGGCTGTTTAAAAGCTCATTCCCGCACTTTGTATTCATCAGGTGTAATTCAGTCTTCAAATCCCAACACCCACCCCTTGCCACAAAGCAGGAAATGAATGGCTAGCTTTGTTTTTATATTTTTGTGTCACTTGGCCGCGTGATGTGGGCTATATCTTATAGACAAAAGCCCTCAGCAACAGCATGCTCTTAACTCCCCAAGCCGCTGTAAGATCATCGAGGTGAGGGGCAATCTCAGCTCTGGACCTTGTCCATCCCTCTCACCCTCCACTGTTGGCGGCTGTGCCTTCGGCTGCTGGGGCCCTAGACTCTGGAATTCTCTCCTTAAACCTCTCCGCTTCTCTCTCCTCTTTTTAAGAACCTCCTTAAAACCTACCTCTTTGACCTTGTATTTGGTCGCCTGTCCCTCATAATCTCCTTATATGGCTTGTTGCCTAATTCTGTCTAATAATGCATCTTCGGATCTTTACTATGTTAAGGGTGCTATATAAACGCACGTTGCTAAGGGTCTTGATTGACCAGAAACTGTACTCGGCCAATTACAAATGCTCCGATTACTGAAGCAGGTCAGAGGGTGGGAATTCTGTGGTGAGTCGCTCACCTCCTGACTCCCAAAAGCCTTGTCACCATCGACAAGAAAGACTCGCGTTGCTATGGAGCACCTTTCACATTGTCACGACACCCAAAAGCACTTTACAGCAAATAAAATACTTTTGAAATAAAAACAAAATGCTCTAAAATCTCAGCAGGTCTGACAGCGTCTGTGCAGAGAGAAACAGAGTTAATGTTTCAAGTCTGTATGACTCTTCAGAGCTAAAGAGAAGTAGAAATGTGATGGATTTTATACTGTTTAAGAGGGGGTCGAGCAGGTGAAGCAGGGTAAAAGGTCAGGGATAGGTGGGACTAAGGAGAGATTGACAAAGATGTCACGGACACAAGACAAAGGGAGTGTTAATGGTAGTGGTAAAGGCTAAAAGAGGTGTTGATAGTGGCATAAAGGTAAGATAGCAGAATGTGTTAATAGCAGAACAAGGGTCAGCGCTCTGTGAAAGCACAATGTGGAACAAGTAACAGTTGGCCATGTGGACGGTGGAGGGGTTGGGGAAAAAGGATTTTAAAAATGAATAAATAAATAAAAATAGAAGTTAAAATTTTTTAAAATTGGATTAAGAAAGGAGTAGAGATGGAGGAGAGAGTTCATGGTCTGGAGTTGTTGAACACAGTGTTAGATCCAGAAGGCTGTAAAGTGCCTAACTGGAAGATGAGATACTGTTTCTCCAGTTTGTGTTGGGCTTCAGCGGAACATTGCAGTCTCCTCTACACTGGGAGACTAAACACAGGCTGGGTGACCGCTTTGCAGAACACCTTCGCTCAGTCTACAAGTGTGACCCAGACCTCCCTGTCGTCTGCCATTTCAACACACCACCCTGCTCTCGTGCCCACATGTCCGTCCACAGCCTGCTGCATTGTTCCAGTGAAGCCCAACACTAACTGAAGGAACAGCACCTCATCTTCCGATCAGACACTTTACAGCCTTCCAGACTTAACACTGAGTTCAACAACTCTAGACCATGAACTCTCTCCTCCATCCCCGCCCCTTTTTATTCCAATGTTTTTTTTATTTTAAATATTTATTCTTATTTATTTTCATTTTTACTTTTTATTTATTAAATCCTTTACCCCAACCACACCTCCCCACCCCCACCCCAATAGGACCATCTGTTACTTATTCCATATTGTGCTTCCACAGAGCACTGATCCTTGTTCTGCTATTAACACATTCTGCTATCTTACCTTTATGCCACTATCAGCACCTCCTTTAGTCTTTACCACTACCATTAACACTCCCTTTGTCTTGAGTCCATGACATCGTTGTCAATCTCTCCTGAGCTCCCACCTATCTCTGACCTTCGATCTTGCTCCATCCCCTCTTACAAAATCCACTACATTTCTACTTCTCTTTAGCTCTGAAGAAGAGACACGTGGACCCAAAACCTTAACTGTTTCTCCCTTCACAGATGCTGTCAGACCTGCTGAGTATATTTCCAGCATTTTCTGTTTTTAATTTCAGATTTCCAGTATCCGCAGTATTTTGCTTTCAATTACTTTTGAAATGCTGGCGTAATATAGGAAATATAGCAGCTACTTTTTGCACAGCAAGATCCCACAAACAATAATGTGATAATGGCCACATCATCTGTTGATTCAGAGCTAAGTATTGACCAAGAAACCAGGCAGAACTGTACTGCTCTTCGAAATTGTTCCATAGGATTTTCACATCAACCTGTAGGGAAGAATGGGCCTCAGTTAATGTCTCATTTAAAAGGCGGCACCTCTGATAGTGCAGCACTCCCTTAGTACTGCACTGGGAGTGTAAGCCTGGATTTTTTATTATTTGTTCATGGGATGTGAGCGTCACTGGCTAGGCCAGCATTTATTGCCCGTCACTAATTGTCCTTAAGTACTGAGCAGCTTGCGAGGCCATCTCATAGGGCATTTAAGAGTCAACCACATTGCTGTGGGTCTGGAGTCACATGTAGGCCAGAGCAGGTAAGGATGGCAGATTTCCTTCCCTAAAGGACATTGGCGAACCAGATGGGTTTTTTTTAATGACAATTGACAATGGTTTCATGGGTCATCATCAGACTTTAAATTTGTTATTGAATTTAAATTTTACCATCTGTTGTGGTTAAATTCAAACCCAGGTGCCCAGAGCATTACCCTGGGTCTCTGGGTTACTAGCCCAGTGACAATACTACTATGCCACCATCTCAGGTCTCTGGAGTGAAACTTGAATGCAAACCTGTAACTTCTACCACCTAGAAAGACAAGAGCAGCAGACGCATGGGAACATCACCACCTACACATTCCCCTTCATCCTGACTTGGAAATATATCGCCGTTCCTTCACTGTCGCTGGGTCAAAATCCTGGAACTCCCTCCGTAACAGCACCGTGGGTGTACCTGCACCACATGGACTGCAGCAGTTCAAGCAGGCAGCTCACCACCACCTCCATCTATGACTCTGCTGTTCCTAAATTATCAGTTCCTTATCCAGCATCCGGTCTTGGATGAGCTGAAATTTGCTAATATTAAATATTGGAATGCCTGAAGCCATTGTTTTCGATCCCAGCTCAAAACTCTGAGCCAGAGCTACTGACTGCATCCCTGTCCCTGACAACAGGCTGAGACTAAACCAGTCTGTCTCACAGCCTTGGTGTCACATTTGAGTCTGAGATGAGCTTCTGACATCATCACTAAAGACTCCCTATTTTCACCTCCATAACATCATCTGAACTTCGCCCCTGTCTTAGCTAATAGAACCATAGAAAAGTCACAGCACAGAAGGAGGCCATTCGGCCCATCTTGTCCATGCCAGCCCCAAGGACATCTTGTTGCCCTTTCTAATCCCACCTTCCTGCAGCTTACAGCACTTTAGTACAGATCCAGGTACTTTTGAAAAGAGTTTAAAGTTTCTGCCTCTACCACCAACTTGGGCAGCGAATTCCAGACACCCACTACCCTCTGTGTAAAAAAAGTTCTTCCTCATGTCCCCCCTATACCTTCTGCCACTTATCTTGAATCTATGTCCCCTGGTTCTAGAATTCTCCATCAAGAGAAACAATTTTATCCTGCCCACTCTATCTATTTCCCTCAGAATTTTGTACATCTCAATCAAGCCACCTCTCAGCCGCCTTTGTTCTAAGGAAAATAACCCCAACCTATCCAATCTCTCCTCGTAGCTACACTTTTCTAACCCTGGCAACATTCTTGTAAACCTCTTTTGCACTTTCTCCAGAGCTATTACGTCCTTCCTGTAATGTGGTGACCAGAACTGCACCAATACTCCAGTTGTGGCCTCACCAGTGTTTTATACAATTCCAACATTATATCCTTACTTTTATATTCTATACCTCTGCCAATGAAGGAGAGCATTCCATATGCCTTCTCTACAACCTTGTCTACTTGAACTGCTGCCTTCAGGGATCTGTGTACTTGTACGCCAAGATCTCTCACTTCATCTACCCCTCTTAGTATATTCCCATTTATTTTGTAATCCCTGTAACTGTTTGATCTCCCTAAATGTATGACCTCCCACTTCTCTATGTTAAAATCCATCTGCCACTTTACCACCCACTCCACCAACCCATCTATATCATTTTGGAGATTATGGCTATCCTGTACACTATCCACTACTCGGCCAATCTTTGTGTCATCTGCAAATTTCCCAATTGTGCCCCCGACGTTCACGTCCAAATCGTTAATATATAACACAAGCAGCAAGGGCCCCAGCACCGAGCCCTGTGGAACACCACTTGAGACAACTTTCCATTTGCAAGGGCATCCATCGACCATCCTTTGTTTCCTGTTACAAAGCCAACCTTTTATCCAGTTGGCCACATTACCCTGAATCCCATGGGCTTTTATTTTCCTGACCAATCTGCCATGTGGGACCTTGTCAAATGCCTTGCTAAAATCCATGTACACAATATCCACTGCCCTACCTTCATCAACCCTTCTTGTCACTTCCTCAAAGAATTCAATCAAATTTGTGAGGCAAGACCTTCCTTTAACAAATCCATGCTGACCATCCCTGACTAGTCCATGCCTTTCCACATGACAGTTGATCCTATCTCTCAGGATCTCTCTACTAATTTGTTCATCACTGATGTAAGACTAACTGGCCTATAATTGTTTGGCATTTCCTTTGATCCCTTTTTAAACAATGGAACTATGTTTGCATTTCTCCAGTCCTCCAGTACCTCCGCTGTATCTAGTGAAGATTGGAAAATCATCTTGAGCATCTGCTATCTCCTCCCTGACTTCCTTCAGCAGCCTTGGAAACAATCCATCTGGCTTTGGGGACTTATCAACTTTCAAGGATTTCAACCCTTTGAGTACTTCCTCTCTCTTTATGACTATCCCATCCAATATCTTGCAGTGTTCCTCCTGGACTACTATATCTACATCCTCCCTTTCCTTTGTAAACAGGGAGACAAAATATTCATTCAAAACCCTTCCCTCAGCCTCTGCATCTACACACAAGTTTCCATCTTCATCTCTGATTGGTCCCACTTTTTCCTTAACTAACCTTTTAGCATTAATGTATTGGTAAAACATCTTTGGGTTATCTTTAACGTTACTTGCGAATCTTTTTTCATGCCCTCGCTTTGATTTCTTATTTCCTTTTTTACTTTGTCCCTGCACTTCCTATATTCATCTAGGCTATCTGCAGTGCTTAGTTCTTTGTGTCTATCGTATGCTTTCTTTTTCTGTTTGATCTTCCCCTGTATTTCTCTAGACAACCAGGGAGGTCTAGATTTGGCAGTACCACTCTTATTTTTGTAGGGGACATGTCTACTTTGTGCAATTAGGATCTCGCTTTTTAGTGCTTCCCACTGGCTTTCCACTGTTTTATCCTCCAGCAGTGCTGTTCAGTCCACCTCAGCCAAGTCCCTTCTGCTACTGAAACCTTCATCCATGTCTTCCCTACCTCTAGACTGAACCATTCCAATGCACTCGCTGCTCTTCCACATTCTACTCTCCATAAACTTGAGGTCATCCAAAACTCTGCTGCCTGTGTCTTAAATCTCAGCAAGTCCTGTTTCCCTATAATCCCTGTGCTCACGGACTTGCATTGACTTCTGGGTGGATGGTTTTAAAATTCTCATCCTCATTCTCAAGCCCTTCCATGTCCTCATCCTTCCGTATCTCTGGAATCTCCTCCAACCCCACAACCCTCCAAGATATCTGTGCTCCTCTAATTCTAGCCTCTTGGGCGTCCCTGATTTTAAACACTCCACCATTGGTGGCTGTGCCTTCAGTTGCCTAGGGTCTAAGAGCTGGATTCCTTCCCTACATCTCTCTACCTCACTTTCCTCCTTTGAGACATGCCTTGAAAGCTACCTCTTTGACCTAGCATTTGGTCACTTGACCTAATATCTCCTTTTGTGACTCGGTTTTAAAATTGCCTCTGTGAAAAGCCTTGAGATGTTTATGTGAAGGGTGTTATATAAATATGTTGCTGTTGTTGAATATACTCCTTTTCCAAGTGACTTGTGCCCAGAGCACAGAGAGAAACTCCTGAGATACATGCAGCCCCTCCACTTGGTGTAAACATAGCGTGCCAGTTAACCGGGCCACCCTGTGATGACAGTGAGTCTGTTCCCATGCGAACAAACACCAACCCTCCACCCAGTGATCTGGGGTGTGCCTCCTAACTGGCCCCGTTATCAGCTGAAGCTATTAGTCTTATCTTGGCAGTTGGGTTCTGTGGTTAGACTCTGAGATTGGACTCTTGCCTTGGACATATGCCAGTCTATAGCAGGGTGAAGGTGATTCCTGGTGTGGGCGTGGGTAAGGTTATTTTGGCTACAGCTACTGCTGTGTCATACTGTATTGTCTGCATGGAATGTTCCAGATTGGGTAGTAATGGGGGTGCAAAGGTCTTTGAAATGCCCTTGGGTGGGGCGGGAGGGGGAAGGTGGGTGGTAATTGCCATGATTTCTGGGAAGAGTGTGTGTGGATGACAGCTGAGGGACCTGATCGGGCTGGGCTGTGATGCAGCCTATGGTTGATCAGCCTATGGGAGACGGGGAAAAAGGCCAATCTTACAGGGTACCAGTTTACACCCAACGCCCTGGGGAACCATTCTGGCCCTCCTGTGAAGGGGGTATTGGATTCGGTGATGTTAATAACCTGCTTTGATGCCCGGGAGTGGGTTGAAGCTTTCAGTCCGTCAGATGATGCCAGCTGAGCGGGGGGGGGTGGTCAATGACACTGTGAAGGTGCAGGGAAAGAACAGGGAAGTGTTGGGTCGACGGGCCCAGTACGTTCATTCAGAAGGAGCCACCTGGTAGTTACCAGGACTGGTTATAACACACACTGGGCTTCCATTGTCCAGCCCACGTGATGAGCAGAGCAGATGTCTGACAATGGGTGAGAGACTTGGTCCCACCAATCGAAAGCTGTCATCTCTGACCAGGCTAAAATGTAGCATCACCATAACAAATGAATGAAAGACTTGCATTTCTTATAGCGCCTTTCACCACCTCCGGATGTCCCAAAGCACTTTACAGTCAATAAAATACATTTGAAGCATTTCAGAAGGCCGGACATTCAAGCTCCACTTCGACTTTGAGCACATAATCAAGGCTGACACTCCGGTGCAGTACTGAGGGAGTGCTGCACTGTCGGAGGTGCCATCTTTCAGAGAAGATGTTAAACTGATGCCCCTTCTGTCTGCTTGGGTGGATGTAACAGATCCCATCGCATTAATCAAGGAAGAGCAGGGGAGTTCTCCCCAGCGTCCAAGGTCAATATTTATCCTACAACTAACATCATGACATCAGATTGACTGGTTGTTATTCTGTTGCTGTTAGTGGGAGCTTGCTGTGTGTGAATTGGCTGATGTGTTTCCTATGTTACAACAGTGACTACTCTTTAAAAATATCAGCAACACGTAAGAGCATTAGAGAAATTCCATAAGACCATAAGACATAGGAGCAGAAATTAGGCCATTCGGCCCATCAAGTCTGCTCCGCCATTCAATCATGGTTAATAAGTTTTTCACCCCATTCTCCCGCCTTCTCCCCCGTAACCTTTGATCCCCTTACCAATCAAGAACCTACGAAATTCCATTAGCAATGCCTACGCCCAATCGTCCGGATTCAACTGGAGGACCATTGAACTAATGCTAGTGTCCTCCTTGAAGCCAGCTCCGCAAGCATTCAAACAGAACTCCTGTAAAATAACCTCCAAAGGACTGGACACCGTGACTGGAAGAAGCGGCTTCCTCACCCTGTCCTGTTTTCTCAACTCTCAAATGGCCAACATTCCAGAGGAGGACAAAGAAAACACTTCCGCGACACTCTGAAGCGCGGCAGCATTAATGGCTGGGAGGGTTTTGCACCCAATCGTTCAGAATGGCGACTGCTTGTCCATCGAGCTGCGTCACGCTTTGAGTCACAGCGTCTTAATGATGAGGCAGAGGGGTGGCAGCAAAGGAAACTAAAGGAAGCAAATTCCGCTCTTCGGATCCCACTACCTGGTGGGATGTCCTGCCCCATGTGACCTGTGATCTGCGGTCGACCTGTTCAATCACCTGACGGCCAGCGGCAGGAGCTCACGACCCTGAATAGAGGTCATCCTCGAATCGAGGGACAGTTGCCAATGCTTCCAAGTTGATGTAGCTAAGGGACCATTGAAGCAATCGGATATAAAAACAAAAAACTGCGGTTGCTGGAAATCCAAAACAGAAACAGAAATACCTGGAAAAACTCAGCAGGTCTGGCAGCATCAGCGGAGAAGAAAAGAGTTGACTTTTTGAGTCCTCATGACCCTTCAACAGAACTCATGACCCTTCAACAGTTCTGTTGAAGGGTCATGAGGACTCGAAACGTCAACTGTTCTCCGCTGATGCTGCCAGACGTATTGAAGCAATCAGATTGGTCCCCTGTGCTTGATAAGCAGAGACAATTGGATTTTACTCATTGACCTGCGCTGACAGCTTTCAGTTCTAAAATTCTCAGCATTATTTTCAAATCCTTCCATGGCCCCTCCCCTCCTTATCCCTGTCGTCTCCTTCAGCCCCTACAAACCTCAGCATCGACTGCTTACTGTGGGACAGAGTTCCACATTTCTACCGCCTCTTATGTGAAGAAGTGTTTCCTAACTTGTCTCAGCAATGACCACGCTCGATGCTGAAACTTTAGTGGAATGGTTATGATACTGGGTTAACAATCCAGAGAATAGGAGTTCAAATCCCACAATGCAAATGAAAAATTGAAAGACTTGCATTTCTATAGCACCTTTCACCGCCTCAGGACATCCCAAAGTGCTTTACAGCCAATGAGGTACTTTTGAAGTGCAGTCGCTGTCGTAATGTAGGAAACAAAGCAGCCAATTTATGCACAGTAAGATCCCACAAACAGCAATAGAATAATGACCAGTTAATTTGCTGTAGTGATGCCAATTGAGGCCTAAATATTGGCCGGGGCACCAGGGTGAACTCTCCTGCTCTTCTTCGAAATAGTGATGTGGAATCTTTTACATCCACCTGAGAGGGCAGACAGGGCCTCGTTTTAACGCCTCATCTAAAAGACGACAATGCCGACAGTGCAGCATTCCCTCAGTGCTGCACTCGGAGTGTAAACCAGGATTTTGTGGATTGGGATTTGAAACTTGAGTTTCTGACTCAGTAGTGAGCAGGCAGCCCATTGACCCCTGGCTGATTTAAGATGAAGGCGATTAAATGATGGATGCAAATGTGTGTTTGCTGCTGGTTTCTATATAACCAGGTGCACTCAGCAGCATGATCAGATCGGGATGTCTGCTTCTCACTTCACCACAGTGTAGAACATTCCTAGACAGAATTTGCTGTTGATTCAGAGCTTGTTGCACTGTGTATACCTGGTTTGAATTCTGTGTTTCTCTGAGATGACTGTGTGGAACTTCCAGAGCTCTCTCTGGAATTCGAAGGATGGGATAGCGAGTGGATGATAAAATCTGGAACTGGAATATCTGCTCTAGCCATTGCCTGAGAGACGCCTGAGTAGTCCTTTGCAGCTGAGACTGCCAAGTCCCTCCGAAGCTGACACTCCCAGTGCAGTACTGAGGAAATGCTGCACTGTCAGAGGTGCTGCCCTTCAGGGAAGGTGTTAAACGGAGGATCCTTGCTGCTCTCTCAGGCAGACATAGAAGATCCCACACGGCTACTATTTCTCAAAAGAGGGGGAGTTCTCCCGGAATCCCACAAGCTGAAACAAATTGTCTAATCATTTATTTCATTGCTCCATGTGGGATCTTGCTGTGTGCAAATTGGCTGTTGTAGGGCACTAAATAATTGCAAGCTCCTTCCTTTTGCTGTCCCAGTTTAGACACGGCCAACTCAACAAGTTCCACTTATACAGCTCCTTTAACCAAACTTTATGGCAACAGTTATTACAGTCAGGGAGAGAAGCGGAGAGGGTTAGAGAGGAATTTCCAGATGATGCGGAGGCTATAGAGAAGAGGAGAGGGTGAGGCCATAGAATCAATAGTTTATGGCACAGAAAGAGGCCACTCGGCCCATTGTGTTCGTGCCAGCTGAGAAACAAGCCACCCCCAGCCTAATCCCAAGTTCCAGCATTTGGCCTGTAGCTCTGCAGATTCTGGCACTTGAGGGTCCATATCCAGACACCTTTTAAATGAGTTGAAGGTTTCTGCCTCGACTACCCTTTCAGGCAGTGAGTTCCAGACCCCCGCAACTCTCTAGGTGAAAATATTTTCCTCATCTCCCTCTAATCTGTCTACCAATCACTTTAAATCTAAATCTATGCCCCCTCGTCACTGACCTCTCTGCTAAAGCGAATAGGCCCTTCCCATCCACTCTACCCAGACCCCTCACAACTTTGTACATCTCAATCAAATCTCCCCCCAGCCTATCCAATCTTTCCTCATAGCCACAATTTTCCAGTTCTGGCAACATCCTGGTGAATCTCCTCTGTACCCTCTCTAATGCAATTACATCCTTTCTGTTATGAGGTGATCAGAACTGCACACAGTACTCAAAGTTGCGATTTAACTAATGATTTGTACAGTTCCAGCATAACCTCCCTGCTGTTATACTCTACACTTCAGCTAATAAAGGAGAGGATTCCATTTGTCGTCTTAACCACCTTATCGACCTGTCCTGCTACCTTCAGGGATCTGTGGACATTCTCTCCGAGGTCCCTCAATTCCTCGACACCTCTCAGTATCCTCCCATTTATTGTGTGATCCTTTGCCTTGTTTGACCTCTCCAAATGCATCACCTCACACTTCTCTGGATTGAATTCCATTTGCCACTTTTCCACCCACCTGACCAGTTCATTGACATCTTCCTGCAATCTACAGCAATCCTCCTCGCTAACAACCACGTGGCCAATTTTTGATACAAAAACAGAATTACCTGGAAAAACTCAGCAGGTCTGGCAGCATCGGCGGAGAAGAAAAGAGTTGACGTTTCAAGTCCTCATGACCCTTCAGCAGAACTGGGCCAATTTTTGTGTCGTCTGCAAACTTCTTGATCATTCCCCTTACACTTATGTCCAAACCATTAATAATTACCACAAAAAACAGGGAGACCTGGTACTGAGACCTATGAAATCCCACTGGAAACAGCCATGGCGGGATTTAAACAAGACATTGAGGGAACGTGAGTCAGTGAAGGTCAGGGAGGGCGCGATGAGCAGGTGCAGCATAGGACATGGGCAGTGGAGTTTTGGGGTTCAAACCTGGACATCGCCGATCTGTGTGGAAAAGATGGGTTTATGTCACTGATAAGTAGTTTTGGTGATTGGATTAGAGGCCTTGGTGAACGATGATCCTGAGGCCTAGGAGTAGTAATAATCCTTAGCCCTGGGTGGGGGTTGGTGAATTCCGAGGCCTTGGGGGAGGGGGTGGGTGGGATGAGTGATGATTCTGAGGTCTGGGGAGGGAGTGGGAGAGGTGAAGATTAACTGATAAATTTCTCCTCTCATATGTAATATAAAATATTTCTCCTCTTCCCTCTCTTGGGATCCTGAGCTCCAGGTTTTCAAAGGCTCCGCCAGCCCGTCTCTGTTCCATGCTAATCACCCTATCTCTCTGGGTTGCCGTTCATTCAAATGCTAATGTGACCTCTGCAGTCCAATAATGGGTTGTGATGGTGGGGGGGTGAGGGGGGGGGGGGGGGGGGGGGGGGGCGGGCATGAGGGGGTAAGGGCACTGCGTGTGTGTTGGTGGGTGGGGAGAAGGAGGTGACTATTTCTAAGACTGCCGGTCACCAGTATGAAAAAAATACACCGTCTCCAAGGTCACTTTGGCCAGGACTCGGAGTTAGTGTGGGCCGGGGGAGTTCAAATCTGGGGCCTGACTTACACTAGGTAAGAGAGAGAGAGAGAGAGAGAGTGTGTGTGTGTGTGTGTGTGTGTGTGTGTGTGTCCGCCTGTTTTCCAATCTTTGTCCAAACCAATCTTTTTCCGTCTACACTACAGCCCCACAGTTTGCGACGACTTTTGCAATTTTGTTTACCGCATGAAAATGCCTGTACACATGATCGCCCATAGCAGCCCCAAACCTTCACCCATCCGTGATTTAAGCGAACTAAAAACGAGTTCTTGCAGCAAGCCAATACTTTCTGCATGTGTGTGTGTGTGTGTGAGTGTGAGACACTGACAGCGGGGAGAAAGAGATACAGGTTAGCTGTGTATGTGTACACATTTACATAGAGAAGCTTTCATAAGCGAGAGAAGGTTAGTTAAACAGTGTATGTTTCTCCCTGTTGTCACAGCAGGTCTCTTTGGTTGCTCTCAGCTCTTGCTCGGGCCTGGCAATGAATGAGGGTCCCTGTTGTAGTGTCAGTTTCTCGCCCTCATCCAAGCAGGAGAGAGAGGGAATGTGAGAAAGAGAGAGAGAGGGCCAGCAGCAGCAGAAACTTCAACCCTCCTGACTGTCGCTTGCACAACAACAACCAGAAACAGAACAACAAGCAGCAACTTTTTAAACCTGCAGCTCCTCTCACCCAACGCCACTCCAAGCCAGGGTGGAGAGAGAGAGAGAGAGAGGGGAGCTTTAAAAGGCCTGTTGTATGGACGGGACCCTGGCATTTGGCCATAGTTAAATGTTGAGAAGAGGAGGGGTAAGGGGGTTAAATGTCAGAATTACAGGCGGTGAGGTGTCTCTTGGACAATAATGTGACGCTACCAATAACTTGGAGAGAGGCCTAGTCCTTTAAACCCTGCTTTCTCATCTCTCTCCCTATAATGGTGGAGTGAAAGGAATTGGCTCGGGGCTCAGGCCAGGCTTTTTGCTTTTGGTTTTCTGTTGTGAAAAAAAACAAATGAAAATAAGTAAGTAAGAAGGGGTGGGGGAAAGTAGATCGGAGAGAGAACCGTGCATAAGGGCAGAAGGATCTGCTGGCGACTTCAGAACAGGAAAGTTGCTTGGTGAGAGAGAGAAAACCCAATTAACATCCAAATTCTGGGTTGGCTGGAACCTATCTAATGCACTCCCGTTCTAAAGTATCTTCGCCGTTTGCGATTTCGCCCTTTGCGAGAATGTGTGGGAATGTAGCCCCTGCGATTGCCGGGACCTTACTGCACTTTTTAACTCCATTCATCCTGTCTCCCGGCAACCTTGTAATTTGAGTCTCTCATTCCCCCGCCCCAGTTCTATGGTCAGTGACAGAATTTTAAACTGTCACTGCCAAACCTGCCTCTCCCCTGTCTGGAACTCTCTCTCCACCGTCTAAAGCCACTTCACAGGTTGATCCTGAGGCTCTTAGTTCAGCCATGGCTCGTGGGGAGCTCCCTTGCCTCTTGAGTCAGATGGTTGTGGATTCCAGTCCCACTTCAGGGACTTGAGCACCAAGTCCAGGCTGGTGCTCCCAGGGCAGCACTGAGGGAGTGCTGTGCTGTCAGAGGTGCTGTGATTCAGATGAGACGTCAATCCGAAATTCCTTTCCGGTCTCAGGTAGAGGTAAAAGCTACGGTCACCATTGGAAGAAGAGCAGGGAAGTTCTCCCAGAATCCTGGCCAATGTTCATTAGTCAGTTAATATCACTTAAAAAGATGATCTGGTCCTTTTGTCTCATTTCTGTTTGTGGGACTTGCTGTGAGAAAATTGGCTGTCTTGTTTTTATTCATTCATGGGATATGGGTGTTGCTGGCTAGGCCAGCATTTATTGCCCATCTCTAATTGCCCTTGAGAAGGTGGTGGTGAGCTGCCTTCTTGAACCACTGTAGTCCCTGTGGTGTAGGTACACCCACAGTGCTGTTAGGGAGGGAGTTCCAGGATTTTGACTCAGTGACAGTGAAGGAACGGAGGTATATCTGAGTGGCTTGGAGGGGAACTTGCAGAAGGTGGTGTTCCCATCTATCTGCTGCCCCTTGACCTTGTAGGAGGTAGAGGTTGTGGGTTTGGAAGGTGCTACAGTGCATCTTTTAGATGGTACACACTGCTGCTACTGTGCAACGATGGTGCAGTGAGTGAGTGTTTGTGGATGGGGTGCCAATCAAGCAGGCTGCTTTGTCCTGGATGGTGTCAAGCTTCTTGAGTGTTGTTGGAGCTGCACTCACCCATCACACTCCTGACTTGTGCCTTGTAGATGGGGGACAGGCTTTGGGGAGTCAGGAGGTGGGTTACTCTGCAGAATTCCCAGCCTTTGATCTGCCCTTGTAGCCACGGTATTTATATGGCTGTATATATTATATTCGTTCCACGAGTGCTTTGCTCGAAAGCAGCTCCTTGGCTCATTGACCATATTTTATATATAATAACACACGGCACGTCACTGAAGGGAATAATCAAAGCAAAATACTGGGGAACTGAAAGAAAAACAAAGTGCTGGAAATGCTCAACAGGTCTGGCCACATCTCTGTCCAAACATGTTGCCAGACCTGCTGAGTTTTTCTCGCACTCTGTTTTTATGTCCCTGAAGGTAATGGTTCTGTATATATTTAATACCGAGGCTCCTGTTGAATCAATCGCTGTTAACGATGGTGGATGGTCTCGAGATGCATCTTAAAGTTCGATTTTATTGAGGGGCTATAAGAGGCATAGATTTATCATCTTAAAATTTGGAAATCAACAGATTTTGGGAAGCAAACCCAGGGCAGAATAATTATGGAAGGAATGTGAGGAGGATATGTTGCCGTGGCGATCATCACAAGGAGTCTGAATCTGTCCACACCTGATGTCTGGACAGGGGTGAGGGTGCGAGGGGTGGAGTGGGGAGGGTGTGGGTGCATGTGGGGTGAGGAGGGTGTGCGGGGCACAGGGAGGGTGTGAAATCTTTGTGCGCGACCTTTCATCCCTCCTTTCTGACTTTGCATTACGTTGTCTTGTCAGTTACCTGGATAGCAAAAGGATATTCAACTGCAGAAAACCTTGGTGGTGCCCCTGTCCTAACCCATCTCCATTGTCCACTCACGTGTGCACATGCGCGTGCACGCATGCTCACACGCACACACACACACGCGCATGGTGCCGTGCTCACACATGGCACAGTCAGGCACACACATTCACACAAGCATAAATTGAGTGGGAATCATTGATTATTGATCAGAAGTGTGACCTCTGGCTGTTGCCTTCGCTCTCTCTGATCTCCTGAGATACTTGACTGCTCTGAGCAGAAGGCTTGAGCCTGGCCTGGGGATTGGAGCCTGGGCATTTCCTCTGTATGTGACTCGGCCCCACATCACTTACTGCCCGAGATAACAGTGAAACTGTGAGATGAGGTTAGAATGAGGAACGAGGCTGTCTTAGCGATAACCATGCGTCTGGAGGAGGGGAATGAGCTGGTTTACAGTTTCACTGACTCAGAAGGTGGTTAATTTCCTTGGCAGCAGGAGTATCAGTGAAGGTGCAGTTTAGACAGAGGCAAACTTGTACTGTTGTCATGGATACTGAGCGTGTACATCGATTATCTGTTGTCACTTGTACTCAGACTCCTTGTGAATTAGGGTCCCAGATTTAAAAGGCAATAACAATAATTTGCATTTATATAGCACCTTTAATGTGATTAAATGTTCCAAGGTGATTCATGGGAGTCACATGAGGAGGAGATTAAGTCAAATGGCCAAAAGCTTGGTCAAGGAGGTAGGTTTTGAGGAGATTCTTAAAGGAGGAAAGTAGGCAGAGAGGTGGAGAGGTGTAGGGAAAGAATTCCAGAGCTTTGGTCTAGGCAACTGAAGGCATGGCCACCAATGATGGAGTGATTAAAATTGCAGATAAGTAAGAGGCCAGAATTAGAGGAGTGTGGATATCATGGAGGACTGTAAGGTTTGAGGAGATCACACAGATAGAGAGAGGCCATGGAGAGATTTGACAAGGATGGACATTTTAAAATGGGAGTGTTGCTTTAACTGGGATCCAGTGTAGGTCAGCGAGCACAGTGGGTGGTAGAGGAACAGGATTTGCTGCAGGTTGAGAACGGGGCAGCTGAGTTTTGGGTGACCTCAAGTTTATGGAGTTTAGAGCTCAGTAGGCCAGCCAGGAATGTGATGGAATAGTCAAGTCTGGAGGTAACAGAGGGCTGGATAAGGGTTTCAGCAGCAGCTGAGGTGAATTGGGGTGAAGTCAGGTGATGTTATGGAGGTGAAAATAGGGGGACTTTGTGATGATGTGGGTGTGTGGTTGGTTGAAAGTTCATCTTGGGGTCAAATATGACACCCAAGATTGTGAAAATGGTCTGGTTCAGACAGTTGCCAGTCTGATAATTTAGCAACAGTGGAGGAGTTGAGAGAAGTGGGGGTTTGGGAGAGCTGGGTGGCATCAGTGTACATGTGAAAACTAATGCTGTGCTTTTGGACGGTATCGCTGAGGGGCAGCATGTAGTTGAGAAATAGGAGGGAACAAAGGATAGATCCTTGGGGAAACACCAGCGGTAACGATGCAGGAATGGGAAGAGAAGCCATTACGAGTGATTCTCTGGCTACGATTAGATAGATATGAATGGAATAAAGTGAGAGCAGTCCCACCCAGCTGGACGACAGTGGAGAGGTGTTGGAGGAGGTTGGTGTGGTCAACTGTGCGAAAGGCTGCAGACAGAACGAGGAGGGAAAGTTTACCTTTTACCATAGTCACGTAGGATTTGATAAGATCCGTTTCAGTAATGCAGCAGGGGCAACAAAACTGGTGGGATTCAAACATGGAATTCCAAGAAAGATGGGAATGGATTTGGTAGGCACCAACATGTTCAAGGACTACGGAGAGGAAAGGGAGACTGGAGATGAGGCAATGGTTTGCAAGGAGAGAGGAATCGAGGGGTGTGTCTTTTGAGGAGAAGGGTGATGACAATAGTTTTGAAATAGAAGGGACAGGTTCTAAGGAGAGGGAGCCTCCTGAAAGTTCTGGAATTTTTGCCATTGGAAAAAAAAGTCTTAATTTATATTCATCGTAAATGTGGCAGTTAAATCATGGAAATATTCATCAAATCGTTGTCACTTCTTTGTCAAACAGCCTTCCCCCTCCCCCATTATATTCGATAACAATTAGACAGATGTTGAATGTATCTTAATGCCAAACAGCACCCCCCACCCCCCCCCCAAATGATTTTGCCCCCTAGATGTCCTCATCCCAGTGCCCAGCCTTATTAATCTTTAATTTCTAGATACCTCTGGACAATTTTGGAGGATTGGAACTTTGCGTCCCCTCCCCTCCCATTCACACTCTTTTCTCCAGCACCACCTGGCTCTCTCTCACACCTTCACCTTACACTCGCCCTCCCCAACTCCTCCACAAAACTGCACTCATCATAGCTTTACCCAGAGAGTGGTGAGAACGTGGAACTCACTACCACAGGGGAGACGGTGGCGCAGCGGTAATGTCACTGGATCCTAGGCTAATGTTTAGGTGACATGGGTTCAAGTCCCACCACAGCAACTGATGGAATGTAAATTCAGTCAATAAATCTGAACATAAAGCTATCATCGGTAATGACAACTATCGTCGGTTATTGTAAAAACCCATCTGGTTCACTAATGTCCTTTTTATGGAAGGAAATCTGCCATCCTTACCCGGTCCAGCCTACAAGTGACTCCAGACCCATATCAGTGTCGATGACTCTGAAATTGCCTAGCAAGCTACTCAGTTCAAGGGCAATTAGGGATGAGCAACAAATGCTGACCTTGCCCACAATTTGAGGTAAATAGTATAGAAACACTTTGAGGGGAAGCTTAAGGATACACTTGCTGGAGAAAGGAACAGAATGATGCGACTCTGCTGCCTGTATCCTAACTCTCAGCAAGTTCCTTCACCTATCACACCTGTGCTCACTGACCCACAATGGCTCCCAGTCTGGCAACACCTTGATTTTAAAATTCTCATCCTTGTTTTCAAATCCTTCCATGGTCTTACCCTCCCTGTCTCTGTACCTCCTCCAGCCCTACAACTCCCCTCTCTCTCCCCCCTACCCTCCCCACTCCGAGACATCTGCACTCCTCCATTCCTGGCCTCCTGGATTTTTATCAGTCCACTATTGGCCTTCAGTGCCTGGGTCTGAAATTCTGGAATTCTGTTCCTCAACCTCTCCGTCTCTCTACTTCTCCCCCCTCCCCCTTTAAGTTGCCCCTTAAAATCTTTCTCTTTGACCAAGCTTTTGGTCACTCACCCTAATGTCTCGCTTTGTGGTTCGGTGTCATGTTTAATAACGCTCCTGTGAAGCACCTTGGGAGACTTGACAACATTAAGGGTAGAGAAGATGAAGAAAAGATCCACGAGAATGGTTCCAGGGATGAGGAACTTCAGTTAGGTGGATAGATTGGAGAAGTTGGGACAGCGTGTAAAAGTAAAGTGCACGGCAGTGGGGGTAGTGTATTGAGATGGATAGAAAACTGATTGGCAGACAGGGAACAAAGAGTAGGAATAAAAGGATCTTTTTCCGAATGGCAAGCAGTGACTAGTGGGGTACCGCAGGGATCGGTTTTGGGACCCCAGCTATTTGCAATATAAATTAATGATTTAGATGAGGGAACTAAATGTAATATTTCCAAATTTGCAGACGACACAAAGCTGGGTGGGAGGGTGGGCTGTGAGGAGGATGTAGAGATGCTTCAGTGTGATTTGGATAGGCTGAGTGAGTGGGTAAATGCATGGCAGATGCAGTATAATGTGGATAAATGTGAGGTTATCCACTTTGGTAGCAAAAACAGGAAGGCAGATTATCTGAATGGCTATAAATTGAGAGAGGGGAATGTGCAACGAGACCTGGGTGCCCTCATACACCAGTTGCTGAAGGTAAGCATGCTGGTGCAGCAGGCGGTAAAGAAGGCAAATGGTATGTTGGCTTTCATAGCGAGAGGATTTGAGTTCAGGAACAGGGATGTCTTGCTGCAATAATACGGGGCCTTGGTGAGACCACACCTGGAATATTGTGTGCAGTTTTGGTCTCCTTATCTGAGGAAGGATGTTCTTGCTATAGAGGGAGTGCAGCGAAGGTTTACCAGACTGGTTCCTGGGATGGCAGGACTGACATATGAGGAGAGATTGAGTGGTTTATATTAGGATTATATTCGCTGGAGTTCAGAAGAATGAGGGGGGATCACATAGAAACCTATAAAATTCTAACAGGACTAGACAGGGTAGATGCAGGAAGGATGTTCCTGATGGTGGGGGAGTCCAGAACCAGGGGTCACAGTCTGAGGATATGGGGTAGATCATTTAGGACTGAGATGAGGAGAAATTTCTTCACCCAGAGAGTGGTGAGCCTGTGGAATTCGTTACCACAGAAAGTAGTTGAGACCAAAGCACTGTATGCTTTCAAGAAGGAGTTAGATATAGCTCTTGGGGCGAAAGGGATCAAAGGATATGGGGAGAAAGCGGGAGCAGGCTATTGAGTTGGATGATCAGCCATGATCATAATGAATGGCGGAGCAGGCTCGAAGGGCCAAATGGCCTACTCCTGCTCCTTGTTTCTATGTTTTCCTTGGAGGAGAAGGCTGAGAGGAGATTTGATAGTGGTATTCAAAATCATGAGGGATCTGGACAGAGTAGATAGGGAGAAACTGTTCCCACTCATGAAAGGACCGAGAACGAGAGGGCACATATTTAAGATCAATGGCAAAAGAAGCAATGGCGACAAGAGGAGAAACTTTCTCATGCAGCGAGTGGTTTTGACCTGGGAGGCACTGCCTGCGAGTGTGGTGGAGGCAGATTCAATTGAGGCTTTCGAGAAGGAATTGGGTTACTATCTGGAGAGGAAGAATGTGCAGGGTTACGGGGAGAAGGTGGGGGAATGGCACCAGGTGAATTGCTCCTTTGGAGACCCGGCACAAACATAATGGGCTGAATGACTTCTTTCTGTGCTATTACAATTTGTGATATAAATGCATGTTGTTGTTGCTGGGCTGAGATAAAGTTAATGGTGGGAGGAGGCTTGTGTGAAGTATAAACACAGCATAGAGTGGTCAGGCCGAATGGCCTGTTTCTGGGCTGCAAAATGTCCATGCAAGAGAAGAGGTTTCGTGTTTTTAAACATTTCAGTGGAAGAAATGTTTAACCCCTTTATCTCCTTAATCATTCCAGCGACAGTAGGCAAGCTAGTTCCAGCTGTACATCTATGACTGGCACAGGACTACTGGCACACTGGCATTCCCATTGCCACCCACTCCTTGCCATGCTTCACACATGCCTTCCCTCGAGGGGTTGGTGACAAGCACGCCTGCCCTGTACTTGAGAAGGAGACGCCTCCTGTGGAACTGGTTAGATTAGTTCTCTGAGAGAAGATGGGGAAACCAAGTCTTAACCTGTTTTTACTCTGGAGACACACCCTAAGGCAGCAGCTTAGTTCCCCATTCTCTACTGTTCTGAGATTGCAACAACAACAAGAGCATGCTTTTATTTAGTGCATTTACATACAAACATACGAATTAGGAACAGGAGCAGGCCATTCAGCCCCCTTAAGCCTGCTCCGCCATTCAGTAAGAACATGCCTGTCTGACTGTGGCCTCAGCTCCACTTTCTGCCTACTTCTGATAACCTTGGGACTCCCTTGTTATTTAAGAATCTATCTACCTCTATCGTAAAAATATTCACTGACCCAGCCTCCACCACCCTCTGGGGAAGAAAGTTCCAAAGATTCGTGAACCTCAGAGAGAAAAAAATTCTCCTCATCTCCATCTTAAATGGAGACCCCTTATTTTTAAACTGTGCCCCCTGGTTCTAGTCTCTCCCATTCAGGGAAACATGCTCTCAGCATCCATCCTGTCACTACCCCTCAGGATCTTATATGTTTCAGTAAGATCACCTCTTAATCTTCTGAACTCCAATGGATACAGGCCCAGCCTGTCCATCCTTTCCTCATAGGATAACCCCCTCATCCCAGGAATGAGTTGAGTGAACCTTCTCCGAACTGCTTCTAATGCATTCATATCCTTTCTTAAATAAAGAGACCAAAACTTTAACTTCAAGAAAACGACCCAAGGTATGTAATAAGGCACTGAGCCCAAAGAGGGGAAAACCTGTATTTCTACAGTGTCTTTCACTACCTCAGGACATCCCAATGCTCTTAATAAGCCAGGAACCTAGGCCCTAGGAGTAGGAGTTGACCATTCAGCTCTTCGAGCTCCGCCATTCAATAAGATCATGTGTGGTCACCGTTGTAATTTTTATTTATTCATTCATGATGTGGGCATCACTGGCTGGGTCAGCATTTATTGTCCATCCCTAATTGCCTTTGAGAAGGTGGTGGTGAGCTACGTTTTTGAACTGCTGTAGTCCCTGTGGTGTAGATACATCCACAGCGCTGTTAGGGAGGAAGATCCAGGATTTTGACCCAGTGACAATGAAGGAACGGCAATATATTTCCAAGTCAGGATAGTGAGTGGCTTGGAGGGGAAATTGTAGGTGGTGGTGTTCCCATGTGTCTGCTGCCCTTGTCCTTCTAGATGGAAGAGGTTGTAGGTTTGGAAGGTGATGTCGAAGGAGCCTTGGTGAGTTGCTGCTGTGCATCTTGTAGGTAGTACACACTGCTGCCACTGTGCATCGGTGTTGGAGGGAGTGAAGGTTGAAAGTGGTGGATGGGGTGCTAAGCAAGTGGGCTGCTTTGTCCTGAATGGTGTCAAGCTTTTTGAGTGTTGTTGGAGCTGCACATATCCAGGCAAGCAGAGAGTAATACACCACACTCCTGACTTGTGCCTTGGAGATGGTGGCCAGGCTTTGGGGAGTCAGGGGGTGAGTTACTTGCCATAGGATTCTTAGCCTCTGACCTGCTCTTGAAACCACAGTATTTATATGGCTAGTTCAGTTCAGTTTCTGGTCAATGGTAACTCCCAGGGTGCTGATAGTGGGGGATTCAACAATGTTAATGCCATTGAATGTCAAGGGCAATGGTTAGATTCTCTCTTGTTGGAGATGGTCATTGCCTGACACTTGTGTGGCGCACATGTTACTTGCCACTTGTCAGCTCAAGCCTGGATATTGTCCAGGTCTTGTTGTATATTGACACAGACAGCTTCAAATGATGAACATTGTGCAATCATCAATGACCTTCCCCACTTCTGACCTTATGCGGGGAAGGTCTTTGATAAAGCAGCTGAAGATGGTTGGGCCTAGGACACTACCCTGAGGAGCTCCTGCATTTATGTCCTGGAACTGAGATGACTGACCTCCAACAACCACAACCATCTTCCTTTGTGCTAGGTATGACTTCAACCAGTGGAGAGTTTTCCCCCTAATTCCTGTTGACTCCAGTTTTGCTAGAGCTGCTTGGTGCCACACTTGGTCAAATGCTGTCTTGGTATCAAGGGCAGTCACTCTCACCTCACCTCGGGAATTCAGCTATTTTGTCCATATTTGGTCCAAGGCTGTAATGAGGTCAGGAGCTGAATGACCCTGGCAGGACCCAGCTGAGTGTCAGTGAGCAGGCTATTGCTAAGCAAGTGCTGCTTGATAGCACTGGTGATGACACTTTCCATCGCTTCACTGATGATTGAGAGTAGACTGATGGGGTGGTAATTGGCTGGGGTGGATTTGTCCTGTTTCTTGAGGACAGGACATACATGGGCAATTTGCCACATTGCCGGGTAGATGCCAGTGTTGTACCTGTACTGGAACAGCTTGGCTAAGGGTGTGGCCAGTTCTCGGGCAAAAGTCTTCAGGATTATGGCTGGGATGCGGCCGGCTTGTTCCCTGGTAGGATTAATTCCCACATAGTGAGCTCAATTAGTTACCAATATTAGAGTTCATAATTAACGCAGGCTGATGATCTAACCAGGGCTCGAGTGAATTAGCCAGCACTGTGCTGTGGAATCTAGAGATAGGGTGAGATTCAACTGTTGAAAACAAAGGAGGGATTGTTCAGCTCTACAGCATGAAGATGTAGAAACAGAGGAGGCCATTCAGCCCCTCAAACCTGTTCTGCCATTCAATGAGATTAAAAATAAGACTTGAATATATATAGTGTTTTTCACGACCACCGGACATCTCAAAAACCTTTACAGCCAATGAAGCACTTTCAAATTGTAGTTGCTGTTGTAATGTAGGAAAGACAGCAGCCAATTTACTCAGAGCAAGCTCCCACAAGCAGCAATGTGATAATGACCAGGTAATCAGTTTTTGTGATGTTGATAGAGGGATACATATTTGTCAGAACACTGGGGAGAACTCCCCTGCTCTTCTTTAAAATAGTTCCAAGGGACCTTTTACATCCACCTGAGAGGGCAGATGAGGCTTCGCTTTAATAGGTCACTGCTGATCCATACCGTGATTTCACCCACCAGCCTTGGCTCCATCCCTGACTAGTAAAAAAAAATCTAATGAGCTCAGAAATTATTGATTGAGCTGGCATCTGCTTTTTTGTGGTTCCATACTCCTACCACCCATTGTGTGATGAAATGTTTCCTAACTTTTCAATGTGCTGAATTCTAATTGATTCTATGATGAAGCTGCTGAGCAAGGGAGCCACACACTGACCCAACTAGTCCCATTCTATATAGATAGCAGCTAGAAAATCCCAACTCACATCCAGATCCCTCAGCTGAATGAGTCATTAATTTGCTTTTGTGTTGATTTGAGCTGTAGTCATCTTCATTTGATCATTAACATCTTTTGGAGATTGTTTGCATGTTCCTCCCTCAGTAATGGCACTGAGAGTGTCGGACCCGGTTATGTGGTCAAGTCTCTGGAGCAGGATTTGAACTAACAACCTACTAACTCAGTGAGAGGTGCTACCCACTGAACCACGCTGAGGCCCAACAGATAAAGCTCAGCAGATCTGACAGCATCTGTGGAGAGAGAAACAGAGTTAACGTTTCGAGTCCGTATGACCCTTCAGAGGTTTCTCTTTCGCTTTCTCTCTCCACAGATGCTGTCAGACCTGCTGAGTTTTTCCAGCATTTTCTGTTTTTGTTTCAGATATCCAGCATCCGCAGTATTTTGCTTTTATCTTAAGATTGTTAAGCTCCATTTGATAGCACTGTTGATGACACTTTCCATCACTTTGTTGGTGATTGTGAGTGGACTGATTGGGCTATAATTGTTGAAGGAGTATCTGAGAGTGTGGCCGGAGGTATGTTTAGAGGAGAGGTTTATGGAGGGAATCGCCGAGCTTAAGACCCAGGCAGCTGAAGGCATGGCCGTCAATGGTGGAGTGATAGAAGCCAGGGATATGCAAGAGGCCAGAATCAAAGGAGCACAGAGATCTCAGAGGATTGCTAAAAAAAAGAGGCATTTGTTGTTGAGCTTTTCACCTTGCACTCATCAGGACCGTTCGCAAGAATACATTGCAAGGGAAAACAACAAATTTATACTGTATGAGAAGAGAGTGCTGATTGGTTGGCAAGTGAACTCTGGTAGAGGTGTTGTCAAGGAGAATGTATCAGTTGATGGTGAGTGACAGTTAACTGCCAAGCACTGTTTGAAATTTAAACCAGGCAGACTTGACCCTGACTAGCCAAGGTATTGCCCAGAGGAATGAACCAGCAAATGACTGTCATTTATTTTGTTTAGCTGAAACAGGCGCAATGTGTGTACATGTTCTTTCTGTCTGCAAAGAACAGGGCCCTGTGTATTAATACATGTAGCTTCCAGTACACGCAAATGCACCACATTGTGAGCCCGACAGACAAATGTAAACTGGTTGTTAGCATAATTATTAACATATTGAGGATTATTTAACAAACATTGTCCAATTGTGGAATCGTATCTAATGTTGGACGCTGTGTTTTGAGTTTTGCAAGCATGGGCTGGTTCGTTATGGTCAGTACCTTGCCCGTTGCAAACAGTGGGAAATGACATGCTGTTTGATTTGATCCACCACTCTTTGGGTTGTACGGCCTACATACCTAGCATCACGTTGACACTGAAATTCATATACCACGTAACTCATTTGTGTGATAGGCAGAATGTCTTTTTGGCTTGACAGCAGCATCCTGTTACTGGCGAATACCACTTGTGTTGCTACTGCATAGTAGCAGCGTGAAACCTGTTGCTCAAATTAACCTGAGGTAGACTGGGCACTTTTCTCAGAGGTTTGGAGAAGGTTACAGAGCAAGGGAGGCTGTGATTTGAATTACTGGCAGAGAACTGTAAAAACAATTGTTTTTTGTTCTGGATGACGTGTTTTGTGGATGGGTTTGATTTCTGGAATGTTAAACCGCAGATTGTCAATTTATCAGGATAGGTGATGGTCTGTCTGGGGTATTTCTGTCTATTTATTTTCCTCTTCTCCGGAGGGCATTGTTTCCTCGCTGGGCTACAGGTTCCACTGGTGCAGCAGCCATGGTCCAGCCCAGTCAATGTCCTTCAGGTGACTGGACCCCAGAGCACTATGCAGCTGTCACATTGTTTTTGCAAAGGTGGAGTCAGTGACAGTGAAGAAACTATTCAGCTACTGAAGGCATCAGATGAACAAGTCCAACCCTGTCTTCACCCACCTTCGCATACCTGCTACTATGCAATTAAACCTCTAACCCCCCCCATCCACACCCTTAGTCGAAGATGGGCATCGGGTTAGGACCCAGTTGGCACTGGCTGTGATGCACCCTCTCCAGGATGAATTGTATAAATTGGGTCATTTTTGATGACCATGAACTCAGCTGATATAAAGTAATGCAGCCAGAACCCTGTCTCTGGCGGCTTTTTAATGCGATAGTGAAGGAGCTGTTGAGAAACAGGTGGAAAAATAAGCCCAGGCTTAAATAACGCTCAGCAACATGCTGACTGGTTCAAGCCATGGGTAACAGGTAGTTTCATGGGCAAGGACACAGAGAGGGCAGATGATGCCCAAAGTGCTTTAAACAGCATGAGTGACAGAGGGTGGGTATATAAAAGAAATAGAACTTCATTTCTATAGCACCTTTCACAAGCACAGGACATCCCAAAGTGCGTTATGGCCTATAAAATAGTCATGGTTGAAGTGTAGTTACTGTTGTAATGTAGGAATCAGAGCAGCAAATTTTCACACAGCAAGATCCCATGTACAGCAAGGTGATAATGACCAGATAAGCTTCTCGAGTGATGTTGACTGAGGGGTAAATATTGGCCAGGGCACCAGGGAGAACTCCCCTGCTCTTCTTTGAAATAATGCTGTGGGATCTGTCAGATCCGACTGAGAGGCTTCAGTTTAATATCTCACCCAAAAGAAGGCACTTCCCACAGTGCATTGCTCCCTCACTACAGCACTGGGAGTGTCAGCCTGGATTTTGTGTTCAGGTCCTTGGAGTGGGGGCTTCAACCCACAACTTCAGCTGAGGGGTCCAACAGTGCCGTATCCATGTTTGATAATGATACAAAGCCAAGTGAGGAGGCTACAAAGCAATACAGACAAATTAAGCGAGAGCAAGCAGATGGAGTACGATGCGAGGAAGTGCAAAGTTATCCACTTTGATTTGGCAGAATGGAGAAGCAGAATAATTTTAAATGGCGAGCAGCTGGTAAATATTGACGTTCAGAGGAATGTGGGTGACTTTGTGCTCAAATCACAGAAAATTAACACGTAGCTACAGCAATCAATCAGGAAAGCAATGGCAAGGGGCCTAGGAGTATCAGAGTAAGGAAGTCCTGATGCAATTGTGGTGTGATCGCACTGGGAGGACTGTGTACAGCTTTGGTTCTCCTTACCTAAGGAAGGATATACCTATCTTAGAGGGGAGCAAAGATTTATGAGGCAGGTTCCTGGGCTGAAAGGATTGTCCTTATAAGGAGAGGTTGATCAGAATGAACCTATATTTTCAGGAGTTTAGAAGAATGAGAGGAGATCTGATTGAATGTGAGGGAGTCGAGGGATATGAAGATTAGGGCAGGAAAGTGGAGTTGGGATAGAAGATCAGCCATGATCTTGAACGGTGGAGCAGGCTTGAGGGGTCGAATGGCCTACTCCTGATGCTTGCGGTTTTAAGCACCTGACTCGAGCAAGTGTGATACCCAGTGAGCCAGAGCTCAGATTGGGTCATGTTCCAGGAGGGTACAAACAAGGAGCTGAGATGGGAAGGGAAGTGATCAGAACTGAGAAGGGAGCGAGTTAAGTTCCCCTGCCTGATGATCGAGAGGCCTGGTGTGACTTGTGGGTGATAACAGGATAAACACTGACAATATAGTTCATGGGACTAAATCTGCCACAGGGTGGCTGTCCTGAGATGAACAGTTTAAAACTGCTGTGTCCTCTGTCTGTATGTTTCTTGTTAATTACAGCACTAACCCTGAGATTCTGCTTTCACAGGAGAGAAGGGTAGTTACAGGCTGTACAGAGCAAGATTGTTTCAAAGTTTTGTGGTCTGAGTGTCAGGGTCCAGTCTGTCTTGCACAGGGAAAAGTGGGATTTGGAGAGGGCACACCGTGATACTAAATGTCTCTCTCAGTTCAGTGCATGTATTGACCAGACTCCAGGAGATTGCTGTGTGCTCTGTAAGTCTCTCTGCTAGTGACCACCTGCGTTTGTCTTTATCTATTTCATCCTCTCTCTCTTTTTCTTTTTTTCTCTCTGTCATTCTCTTTGTGTCTCTGCCTCTTTCTCCCCTTTTTTTGTCTGCCCCACTCCCTCTTTCTTACCCTGTCTCTCCCTCTCTCCCCCCCCACCCCCGTTTCTCCCTCTCTGTCTCTCCCTCCTTCCCCTCTATTTTACCTCTCCTTTTACAAATGCCATTTTACCTGAGGTCTCTTCCTTATCCTGTCTGCTCTGAGCACTAGCTTTGGCAGGACATTCAACTGCGGTCACCCTCACTGCTGAGCCTGGTCCTGAGCACGTGGCACCCACACCTGTTCCAGCTGGGGTAACGGGAGAAGTCTGGAGAGCCAACACCCCTCTGACCCTTTTCCCGAGCATCAAGTCTCTCAGTTGTCTGGCCATAACTTAGAGTTCTTCACTCTAACAACACTCTGACAAGCAAAGTCACTTGCACGAGGTCGCATTACCAAACCCCCCAATGAGGAGTGAACACACATTTTAGCAATTGCATTTTAACATTCCTCTTGTTTCTTTTTTAACTTTGACGGAAGATTCTAGAAGACCTGGGCACAAAAAGCAGTTAGTTATTAACGCACCAAATTAAGCAAAGCCTTGCGTTTCGATAGCACCTTTCATAACCTCAGGATGTCCCTAGGCACTTCAAAAGTACTTCATTGGCTGTGGTCACTGTTCAAACACAGCAGCCAACTTGTGTGGAGCAAGATACCTGAACTTAACTCCGAGCCGGGAGTGCTTCCACATGAGCCATAACTGATACTGGAAGTTCAGTGTTTTCTGGGAAATAACAATGGGTGAGGAAAAGAGTGGGCAAGAGGTCAGAATAAGGGAGCGTGGAGATCTCAGAGGCTGGTGAGGCTTGAGGGGATTTCAGAGACAGTGTTAGTTGTGATTCAGTTGGCAGCTTCCTCACATTGAAGCCACAAGGTTTTGGGTTCAAGTCCCACTCCTGGGCCTGAGCATAAAAATCCAGGTTGACACTCCCAGTGCAGTACTGAGGGAGTGCTGCACTCTCAGAGGTGCCGTCTTTCAGATGAGACATTAAACCGAGGCCCCATCTGCCCTCTCAGGTGGATGTTTAAAAAAAGACTTCCCGAGCACTATTTTGAAGAGGACCAGTGGAGTTCTCCCTGGTGTCCTGGCCAATATTTATTCTTCAGTCAAAATCACAACAAACAGATTATCGAGTCATTATCACATTGCTGTGTATGGGATCTTGCTGTGCACAAATTAGCTGCATATTTCCTAAATTCCACCAATGACTACACTTCAAAAATGCTTAGGTGCCACGTGCTAGCGAGCTCAGAAATAGGAGAATAGCGCAGTTGAATACGTGGCTTAAGAGTTGGTGCAGGAGGAAGGGTTTTAGATTCCTGGATCACTGGGACCGTTTCTGGGGAAGCTGGGACCTGTACAAGCGGGACGGTCTACCTCTGAACCAGAGCGGGACTAACATCCTTGTGGGCGGGTTTGCAGGTGCTGTTGGGAGGAGTTTAAACCAATTTTACAGGGGGAGGGGACACAGAACGTTAGCAGAATAGGGACACATCATAATACAGTGAAACAATCAAGTCAGAGGGAGTACAGCTGCAATAAGCTTCAAGGGAGTAAGGCAAGGCTGGATGGTCTCTACTTTAATGCCAGGAGTATTACAGGTAAAACGGATGAGTTAAGGGTGAGGATTGACATGTGAAATTGTGATATAGTAGCCATCACTGAGACGTGGTTGAGGGAAGGGCAGGATTGGCAGCTCAACATTCGGGATATAGAATCTTCAGGCGAGACAGGGGAGGGGGTAAAAGAGGAAGAGGCATTGCATTATTAGTTAAGGAGTCAGTTACTGCAGTAAGGAGAGATGATATCTTGGAGGGGGCATCGAATGAAGCTTTGTGGGTAGAGCTTAGGAATAAAAAAGGGGCAACCACATTATTAGGTGTTTATTATAGACCCCAGATGGTCAGCGGGAAATTGAGGAGCAAATATGTGCATGATTTGTGGAGGTGTGTAAAAATAATAACAATGGGGTAATTATAAAAGGTGATTTCAACTTTCCCAACATTAATTGGGATAGACATAGTGTTAAGGGCTTGGATGGAGTGGATTTCTTGAAATGTGTACAGGAGAACTTTTTAGGTCAATATGTAGAGGGTCCAACAAGGGACGGCGCAGTGCTGGACCTAATTCTGGGGAATGAAGCCAGACAGGTGGCTGAGGTGGTAGTGGGGGAGCATTTTAGTGATAGCGACCACAACATGATACAGTTTAAGCTTGTTACGGACAAAGAAATCGACAAGTTGCAAAAAAATGTTTTGGATTAGGAGAGAGTGGATTTTAGTAAAATAAGGCAGGATCTGGCCAAGGTAAAGTGGGAACAGCTACTTGTGGGGAAATCTACAGAAGAGCAGTTGGAGGGGGGGGGTATGTTCAAAAAGGAAATGGGGAGGGTACAAGCTCAACATGTTCCCTCTAGGGTGATAGGAAGGAGTAACAAGCCCAGAGAACCATGGATGGCCAGAGATATTCAGGATACAATGAGAAGGAAAAGAGAGGCTTTTAGCAGGTACAAGGGAAGCAAATCAGCAGAGGCATTAGTGGAATGCAGAAAGTGCAGGGTGGAGCTTAAGAAAGCAATTAGGAGAGCAATGAGGAGATATGAGAAAGCTCTGGCTGGTAAAAGTAGGGAAAATCCCAAGATATTCTTTTAAGTATATCAATGGGAAGAGGATAACCAGGGAAAGAGTAGGACCCATTAGGGACCAAGGGGGCAATCTATGGATGGAGCCAGAGGACATCGGTAGAGTGTTGAACGAATACTTCACATTTCTCTTCACGCAAGAAAATGAGGATGAAGGTATCGAACTCAGGGAGAGAGACTGCGAGGTTCTTAAGCAAATTGATAATGGGAGTGACAAGGTATTGGAGGTGTTGGCAGGCTTAACAGTGGACAAACCTCCAGGTCCGGATGATTTGTGTCCCAGACTGCTGAGGAAGGCAAGGGAGGAGATCGCAGGGGCTCTGAACCGAATTTTTAATTCCTCTCTGGCCACGGGGAAGGTGCCAGAGGACTGGAGAACAGCTAATGTGGTTCCGTTATTTAAGAAGGGTTGTAGAGATAAGCCAGGAAACTGCAGACAGTGAGTCTCACATCAGTGGTAGGAAAACTATTGGAGAAATTTCAGAAGGAGAGTATCTGTCTCCACTTGAAGAGGCAATGTTTGATCAGGGATAGTCAGCATGGCTTTGTCAGAGGGAGGTCATGCCTAACAAATTTGATTGAATTTTTTGAGGAGGTGACCAGGTGTGTAGATGAGGGTAGTGTAGGTGATGTAGTTTATATGGATTTCAGCAAAGCCTTTGACAAGGTCCCACATGGGAGACTTATAAAGAAGGCAAATGCACATGGGATACAAGGTAATTTGATAAGGTGGATTCAAAATTAGCTTAGTTGTAGGAGACAGAGGGTGATGACAGAAGGATGCTTCAGTGACTAGAAACCAGTGTCCAGTGGCATACCACAGGGATCTGTGCTTGGTCCCCTATTATTCATCATTTATATTAATGACATAGATGACTATGTGGGGGGTAGGATTAGTAAGTTTGCGGGTGACACAAAGATTGGCCGGGTGGTTAACAGTGAGGTTGAGTGTCTTGGGCTACAGGAAGATATAGACGGGATGGTCAAATGGGCAGATAAGTGGCAGATGGAATTTAACCCTGAAAAATGTGAGGTGATACACATTGGAAGGAGTAATTTGACAAGGAAGTATTCAATGAACAGCATGGCACTAGGAAGTTCTGAGGAACAAAGGGACCTTGGTGAGTGTGTCCATATATCTCTGAAGGCCGAGGGGCATGTTAGTGGGGTGGTGAAAAAGGCATATGGGACACTTGCCTTTATCAATCGAGGCATAGATTACAAAAGTAGGGAAGTCATGTTGGAGTTGTATAGAACCTTGGTGAGTCCACAGTTGGAGTACTGTGTGCAGTTCTGGTCACCACATTTTTAGGAAGGATGTGATTGCACTGGAGGGGGTGCAGAGGAGATTCACCAGGATGTTGCCTGGGATGAAACATTTAAGTTATGAAGAGAGGTTGGATAGACTTGGGTTGTTTTCATTGGAGTAGAGAAGACTGAGGGGCGACCTGATCGAGGTGTACAAGATTATGAGGGGCATGGACAGGGTGGATAGGGAGTAGCTGTTCCCCTTAGTTGAAGAGTCAGTCACAAGGGGACATAAGTTCAAGGTGAGGGGCAGGAGGTTTAGGGTGGATGTGAGGAAAAACCTTTTTACAGAGGGTGGTGATGGTGTGGAATGCACTGCCTGGGAGGGTGGTGGAGGTGGGTTGCCTCACATCCTTTAAAAAGTACCTTGATGAGCACTTGGCACGTTATAACATTCAAGACTATGGGCCAAGTGCTGGTAAACGAGGTTAGGTAGGTAAGTTAGATGTTTCTCATGTGTCAGTGCAGACTTGATGGGCTGAAGGGCCTCTTCTGCACTGTGTGATTCTGTGATACTGCAGATGCTGGAAATCTGAAGTAAAAGCAAAAATTGTTGGAAAAGCTCAGCAGGTCTGGCAGCATCTGTGCAGAGAGAAATAGAGTTAACGTTCTGAGTGTGTATGACTCTTCTTCGAAACGTTAACTCTGTTTCTCTCTGCACAGATGCTGCCAGATCTGCTGAGCTTTTCCAGCAATTTTTTACTTTCACTTCAAAAATGCTTCAATGGCTGCAAAACACTTTGGAACGTCCGGTGGTTGTGAAAGGCCCTTTATAAATGAAAGCTGTTTCTTTCTCTTTTTCCTTCCTTTATAGTTGGGGGTGGGGCTGTGGAGAGTGTTGAAACCAAAGATGAGAATTTTAACGCGAAGGTGTCAAACTCTCATACGAGAACATTCTACGTTTTAGCAGAGGTGGGATTAGTGCCATTTAGTAATCTCTGCCAGTTTTTCCTTGTAACCCTCACTAGACATGACGCTTTTAACCACTGACCACACCCCCCTGGAGCCGCCATCAATCGCAGCCACACCAGAGAATCCCGAGCAGAAGATGATGGAGAAGAGGGCAAAGGTCATTGAGGAGTTGCTGCAAACGGAGGCCGATTACATTAAGGACCTGGAGATGTGTGTGGACAAAGTGCTCATTCCCCTACAGAACAAACAGGTGAGTGGAGGGGGCAGTGGGGGGTGGTGGTCAGCGGGAAGGCAGGGTGTGGATAGTTCCAACAAGAGGAGTTGGGGGGAGGGTGTAACTGGTCAACACTTCTTAGCTGAGCCACACCAGATGAATCAATTTGCTCAACACTGGCCATCCTGGGTGACACTCCAATGGGAACTTTGTCCTGGACGAGTGCGGCTCCAACAACACTCAAGAAGCTCGACACTATCCAGGACAAAGCAGCCCGCTTGATTGACACCCCATCCACAAACATTCACTCCTTCCTCCTCCACCACCAACACACAGAGCCAGCAGTGTGTACCATCTACAAGATGCACTGCAGCAACTCACCAGGTCCGATCGACAGCACCTTCCAAACCTACAACCTCTACCATCTAGAAGGACAAGGGCAGCAGAAACATGGGAACACCACCGCCTAGAAGTTCCTCTCCAAGCCACTCACCATCCTGACTTGGAAATATCTCGCCGTTCCTTCACTGTCACTGGGTCAAAATCCTGGAACTCCCTCCCTAACAGCACTGTGGGTGTACCTACATCAAAAAGGCAGCTCACCACCACCTTCTCAAGGGAAATTAGGGATGGGCAATAAATGCTGGCCCAGCCAGTGACCTCCACATCCCATGAACGACTAAACGGAAAAATGGATGTGGGAGTTTGAGCTGGTGTTGAGGGGGCTCCACTCTGGGTAAAGCCACAGCTATCCCTCAGCATCTCTGGGCTGTGTGAGAGAGAGAGAAGAGAGGGAGAGAACTATTGCGCCCCCCCCCCCCCCCCCCCCCCCCCCCCCCCCGCCTTCCCAGGGCTTCCTGGTGAGCATCACTATCCAGCTGGGATAGGCGATTCCGGGTGAAGGCTGGGAGCCGCTCTTCTGAGTAGTCCTCTTGTGTCTGAGCTCCTGCTGGGAATTGCTGTCCCAAGGTCACATGCAAAAAGCAAAATATTCCATTTCTATAATGCCTTTCAAAACATCAGCGAATAAAATACTTTTAAAGCCTAGTCATGTAGGAAAAGCAGCAGGCAAGGAGTGCACAGCAAGATTCCACAACAGCAATGACTAGTTCATCTGTTTTTATTGATGTTGATTGAGGGATAAATGGTGCCCAGGATGCTGAGGAGAACTCGCTTGCTCTTCAGATTGTGGCCATGGGATCTTCTGCATTCCCCTGAGAAAGCAGGCAGGGGCTTAGTTTAACATCTTATCTGAAAGTCAGCATCGTTGGCAGCGCAGCGCTCCCTCGGAACCGACCCTCCGGCAGCGCGGCGCTCCCTCGGCACCGACCCTCCGGCAGCGCGGCGCTCCCTCGGCACCGACCCTCCGGCAGCGCGGCGCTCCCTCGGCACCGACCCTCCGGCAGCGCGGCGCTCCCTCGGCACCGACCCTCCGGCAGCGCGGCGCTCCCTCGGCACCGACCCTCCGGCAGCGCGGCGCTCCCTCGGCACCGACCCTCCGGCAGCGCGGCGCTCCCTCGGCACCGACCCTCCGGCAGCGCGGCGCTCCCTCGGCACCGACCCTCCGGCAGCGCGGCGTTCCCTCGGCACCGACCCTCCGGCAGCGCGGCGCTCCCTCGGCACCGACCCTCCGGCAGCGCGGCGATCCCTCGGCACCGACCCTCCGGCAGCGCGGCGATCCCTCGGCACCGACCCTCCGGCAGCGCGGCGCTCCCTCGGCACCGACCCTCCGGCAGCGCGGCGCTCCCTCGGCACCGACCCTCCGGCAGCGCGGCGCTCCCTCGGCACCGACCCTCCGGCAGCGCGGCGCTCCCTCAGCACTGTACTGGGAGTATCAGGCTGGATCCTGTGCTCAGTCTCTGGAGTGGGACCTGGAAAGCATAACCATCTAATATGAGGATATTACTCACTGAGCCTCAGTTGATGTGTATCATGTGGGGCCAGAAGGTCCTCTGCCCTCTGGGGTAAGTACCCCAGTGTGATGCAGCAGGGGGGAAGGGGATGAAAGTGCAGTGGAGGGTAGAGCTGTCTGTATTAATGGTTTTCCCCTCTCTGTTCTCAGTTACAGCAGGTGGACTGTGAGGCCCTTTTCGGAAACATTCACACAGTTATCGAGGTTTCCAAACGCTTGCTTGGCGAACTGGAGGACACTGACAGTATAGGTACAGTCAACGTTCACCTCAACACAACCCAGTCATGGCCATGACCATGTGGGCAGGGGTTTAGGAGAGGGTGCAACAGCCCTCCCTCCCCCCAGATTCAAATCATGTAGGAACAAGAGGAGGCCGTTCAGTGACTTCATGGGTGATCTGTATCGAACTTTCATCTACCCGTCATAGTTCCATAGCCCTTAAACTCCTTACCCAACAAAAACCTATCAGCCTCGGATTTGAAATTTTCAGTTGACCCCAGCATCAACAGCTTTTTTGGGGGAGAGAGTTCCAGATTTTCACTCCCCTTGTGTGAAGAAGTGCTTGCCGATGTCACCCCTGACTGACCTAGCTCTGGTTATGTCCCCCTTGTTCTGCACTCCCCCACCAGAGCAAATAATTTCTCTTTTATCAATCCTATCAAGCCATTTTAGTCACCTTAAGCATCTCAAAGAGATCAATCCTTAATTGTTCATATTCACGGGCAATAAATGTTGGCCTAACCAGCGACTCCCACATCCCATGAACGAATATAGAAAAAAAACTTCAAGGTTAGTCTGGGAGGTCTTGTTACGTAGTGAGTAGCATCTCTGCCTCTGAACTAGAAGCTCCGGGTTCAAGTCCCACCCCAGGACTTGATGGCCAAGGATGGTTAATTATCAACCTGCAGATCCTTCCAACACACGCCAATGGCAGGCGGTAAGAGCGGGAGAGATTCCTGGCCAGCCATGCGGTGGAAAGAATGTTGGGGCCTTTCCCATCACTATCCATAGCTCCAGAGTGCAACATACATGTGGAAGTGCCAGTTGCCACAGCAACTCGGACTCCCTGAATGAACTGTAACACACCAACACCACAAGGTTAGCCTGTGCAACTTATCCACAGGTTTAACCCTTGTAACCTGGGATCATTCTGGGGAATCTGCTTTGCTCCCTCTTCAAGGCCAATATTGAGATGCAGTGACCAGAACTGGACTTGAAGGAGATAAAGGTTTTCCTGAAAGGATCCAAACCTTCCCCACAGTAATTTTGACATTGGTTTTTAGGCAGTGCAGGGAGATGACAGTGCATCACAGTCGATTATCATACATCATACAGTGCAGACCGTATCAGGGTGACTGTGTGGAGAGTGCTCCTCAATCTAATTCTTCTTCCCATAATCTTCCTTGAACCTCAATCTTTATCGATTCTCATTTTGAATAACAATGCTCGGTTCTGGTCACCACTCCTCAGGAATGATGTATTGGTCTCAGAGCAGACCCATTCGCAAATTTGCCAGAATGAAGCTTGGGGGTTTATAACAACAATGACGTGTACTTATATGGCCCCTACTCCCCCTATATCATATTAAAACAAGGCGCCACACAGGAGCATTATAAAGCAAAATTTGACACCGAACCCCACAAGGAGATATTAGGGCAAATGGCCAAAAGCTTTGTCAAAGAGAGAGGTTTTAAGGGGCATCGTAAAGGTCGGGAGAGAGGTATAGAGACATTAAATCAGGGCCTTCCAAACTGAGAGTCGCGGCCACGAGTTTTTGGGGTCACTAACTCCGAGGCAGCAACGGTAACCGTGGAGCTCAGACTGAGTTTTAACAGCCAGGAGACGTGATTTAACAGTCTGCTCTTAGATCGTAGCAACAGCCACAGCCTGTATAAAAAAAAAGGTGGGTCCGCTCTTTTCAAGGCAAACCCTAGAAGTTTTAAAATCCACCCTCCTCCCTGTATCTTCCCAATTTTCACTGTAGGTTCACATAAAAGTCTGAATCATCAAAGTGGGGTCACACCGGGGGAAGGAGTTTGGGAAGCATTGCGTTTATGGGTTAAAGTTTGAGGACCGGTTCCATTAACCAGGCTTGCATTTCCTTGCGATCGGAAGATTAAAGGGTGACCTAGTTGAGGTGATTAAGATGTTTAAAGGGTTCAATTGGGTTGATAAAGAGAAACTATTTCCTTTTCTGGGGCAAGTCCAAAACAAGGGGGCAGAACTGTAAAATGAGAGCCAGGCCGTTTAGGGGTGATGTCAGGAAGCACTTCTTCACACAAAGGGGAGTGGAAATCTGGAACTGTCTCACCCCGCCCCAATAACCTGTTGAGACTGGGATCTATTTGAAAAACTGAGATTGATAGAATTTTGCGAGAGCAAGATGCTGGGAACCTGAAAAAGGAAACAGGAAATGCTAGAAAAACTCAGCAGGTCTGGCAGCATTTGTGGAGAGAGAAAAACAGTTAACGTTTCAAGTCAGAACTTTGAAGAGTCAGCGATCCGAAATGTTAACTCTGTTTCTCTCTCCACAGAATGCTGCCTGACCTGCTGATAGGTTTGTGTTAAGGGTATTCGGGGATCTGGAACCAAGGTGGGTGAATAGAATGAGGATACAGATCAACTGTGATCTAATTGAATGGCAGAACAAGGGGCTGAATGGCTTACTCCTGATCCTACCTCAATTGATCACTCTTTCTTAGGATGTTACAGTAGTAGGACTCTGCACATCCCTGTCCCTCTACAAACCACAGATCTCCAGTTTGGATTTCATGCATTTGCTACAATATTGCTGAAAAGAGAGACATGTTGCTGATGCTTTTTATCTTGCGCTCATCAGGAGTGCAAAACACAAGAGTGCAAAATTTCAAACAATCACAACAATTTATACTGCAGGAGAAATGGGTGCTGATTGGTTGGCAAGTCGACTCTGGTCAAAGGGTGTTGCCATTGAGAAAGCAACGGGGAACTATAGTCTCCCTAAGCTCCTGGGTAATTCAAAAAAGCTGCAAGGCTTGAACAAATTCCTTTTGCTTGCAGAGAATGGATTCCTGCGTATGAATGTATGTCACTTCGAGCAAGTGTAAATGAGCCACATTACGGAGCTCAACTGATTGTCATAAATTGGTTATTAGTGTAGTTATTAGTGCACTCAGGATTGTTCAGCAAGTGCTGTCCAATCACAGAATCACATCTAACAGTAAATCTTTTATTCTGGATGTTGCCAGCACAGGCTGGTTAAGTATGTCTGTACTCTGTCTATTATGAACAGGGAAGGAACATGCTGTTTGATTTGATCAGCCAATCATTGTAACGTATGGCCTATGTACCTGGCATTGCACTGGCACTGAAATTCATACACGATGTTGCTCAAAAGACTTTCTGCCTACCACGCAATTAAGCAAAGTCTTGGCTAATCAGAGTCAACTTGCCAACCAATCAACACCCTTTCCTCCTGTGGTATAAATTGTTGTGACCCTTTGAAATTTGGTATTCTTGTATTTGTCCTGATGACTACAAGACAGAAAGCTTCAACAACATGTCCCTCTCTTCAGCAACATTCGATTTACCTCAACTTTTTCCCAAGTCTCACCTAAACTTTTAAGGGTTCTACACTAGATGCTTTGACGTCTAAATGATTCACTTTATTAACAATAATTCACTGATGAAGTTTAGAAATAACCTTGTGCCCAACCAATCAGATTGACGAATCGTTTTTGCTCTTTCCCACCCTGTCCAGGTCACGTGTTTCTTTCCTTCAGGAATGAGCTCGAGGACATGTACAATATTTACTGTCAAAACCACGAGGAGGCCATCGCCCTCTTGGAGGTATACGAGAAGGATAAAGAGATTCAGGGACATGTCAATGCATGCCTGGATCACCTCCGGTAAGACAAGGACAAGTGACGGCCCGTAGTGAATTATAAAGAAAGTAGACATGTGTACAGAGGGCTCTTAACGTGTCAGTGCATGTTCTGACCGCCTCATAGTCAACAAATTCCTTTTGAAGTGAAGTTAGTAATATGTAGTTAAACAAAGGAGAGACTTGCATTTATATAGTGCCTTTCACCACCTCAGGACCCCCCCGAAGCGTTTTACAGTACTTTTGACATGTAATCGCTGTTGTAATGTAGGAAATGCAGCAGCCAATTTGCACACAGCAAGCTCCCACAGACCGAAATATGATAGTGACCAGTTCATTTGAGATTTTTTTTATGAGGACAGTTGAGGGATAAATATTGGCCCCAAGGAGAACTCCCCTGCTCTTCTTCAAAACAGTGCCCAAGGATTTTTTTATACCCACCTGAGAGGGCAAGTGGGGCCTTTTTGTGTCTCATTTGTTGGCACCTCTGAGCACTACACTGGGAGTCTTAGCCTGGATTTTTGGAGTGGGACTTGAACCCACAACCTCCTGAGTCGGAGGCAAGACTGCTGCCCACTGAGCTACAGTTAACATTGCCAGCAAGTGAACCTGAGGGGCTCTCCCAGTGCCTGATTAAACTTGCTGTGATGAAGGGGGAGGTGTGAGACACACACAATGTTTATACGTTGCTACTTTTCAAAAGATAAGGAATTCTGCCTCTCTCTCTGTCGCTGGAGTATCTGTGGCTCCTCATCTGTCAGGAACCAATCATTTTGAATCTTTACTGTAAACATTGCGGATCGGTTAATGGGCTTTGATTCTGCTGAGTGGGGACTGTCATCCAGCCCAGTGGTCGGTGTGTGTCCAGCCCATGGTGGGAGCTGCTCAGTGACTTTCTGACAGATGCTCTTTTTGTGCCTCTGTGTGTCTCTCTCCCTCTCCCCCTCTGCCTCTCTGTATCTCTCTTTCTCTGTACCCCTCTCTTCCCATCCCTGTATCTCTCTCTCTCTCTCCCCCTCTCTGTTTGTGTATGTGTCTCTCTCTGCCTCTCTGTATATCTATTTCTCTGTACTTCTCTCTCCCCTCCCTGTATCTATCTCTGTCTCTCTCTCTCCTTTCCTTCCCCCACTCTCTCTCTCTGTCTCTCTCTGCTTCTCTGTATCTTTCTCTGTACTCCTCTCTCCCCTCCCTGTCTCTCTCCCTCTCTGTCTCTCTCCCTCTCTGTCTCTCTCTTTCTCTGTACTCCTCTCTTCCCTCCCTGTATCTATCTCTATCTGTCTCTCTCTCTCTCCTTCTCTCTGTGTATGTCTCTCCCTCTACTGCACATTTATCTCCTGCGCAGGCCATTCTTCTGTAACTCTTTTTTATTCTGCGATAGAGATCTCCGATTAATCCACCACCTGTAAAAACAGTGGCCACCCGTTGACCATAGTCTGACCCTGCCCGGGGGCCTGATTCACTCCTGATTATGCTCCTCCTCCCTCTGCGCTGGGCTGGGTGCTTCAGGTCCACATCACTGTCCTCCCATTGATGGGAAGCGGGATGGAAGGGCACACACACACCACTGAGCTCTGGAGGGGATCTCCGAGATGTACTTTGTCAGGGGAGCTTTATGCTGTCAACACTCAGCCTCACTCCAAACCAGAGGCAAACATTCCTGTTACCACAGAATCTCCCTTGTCCAACACACCCAATAGTTCAAATTTCCAAACACCTGCTGAAATTTTGTGTGGGACAAAACTTTGCAGATTCTGGGTACCAAATCTCAGAAACGATATATTGGTCTAGGAAGGAGTGTGGTGTAGATTCATCAGCATGTTACCAGAGCTCCAAGGGCTGGATAATGGAAGATTTAAATAAATTAGGTTTGTATTCTCTGACAAATAGAAGGTTGAGGGGTGATTTAATGACATTTTGACATTTGAAAGGAATTGATAGGGTAGGTAGATGGAAACTTATTTCTGCAGCTGGGGAAGTCTAGGACAAGGGGTGGTAATGTGTGGAACACTCCCCCACAAAAAGCAGTAGATGTTGGGTAGTCGGTTAATCATGTTAAATTTAAGATTGATAGATTTTTGCCAGTCAAGGGAGTGGATGGAGTCAAGGTACAGATCAGCCATAATCTTAATTAAATGGCAGCGAAACAAGATCAAGAGGCTGAATGGCCTCCTCCTCTTCCTAAAGTGTTGTCCCTTTCCAGAGCACAGGAATGCTCTCCTCCAATCCAACACTGAGAACCCAGCAGCTCTCTTTATTTCCTCCAATTGTCTCCATTCTCACTCCCGGCTTTCACTTATAGAATCCAGTTCTCGTGATGCAACAGAAAGATCACCCCCTTAGTATTTTTAAAAAACATCCTCAGGAGAGTCTCTATCAAGGCCAGCATGTATTACTCATTCTTAATTGCCCCTTGAGAGGTGGTGTTGAGCAGCCACCTTAAACCACAGTCCCTGTGGTGTAGCTACACCCACAGTGCTGTTTTGTACAGGGTTTTGGTGAGACCACATCTGGAATATTGTGTGCTGTTTTGGTCTCCACATTTAAGAAAGGATATACTTGCATCGGAGGCAGTACAGCTTGGTTCACTAAATTGGTTCCTGGGATGAGGGACTTGCCCTCCCATGAGAGGCAGAGTAAATTGGGCTTATATTCTCTGAAGTTTAGAATAATGAGAGGCGATCTCATTGAAACAAAATTCTGAACAGGTTTGATAGGGTAGATGCTGAGGAATTGTTTCCATTAGTCGAGAAATCCAAAACACAGGGGGACAGTCTCAGGATAAGGATCCAATCATTTAGGACTGAGGTGCGGAGAAATTACTTCATTCAAAAGGTTGTGAATCTTTGGAATTCTCTACCCCAGAAGGTTGTGGATGCTCCATTGTTGAATACATTTAAGGCTGGGATAGACAGATTTTTGATCTCTCATGGAATTAAGGGATATGGGGAGCGGGCAGGAAAATGGAGTTAAGGCCCAAGATCAGCCATGATTGTATTGAATGGCGTAGTAGACTCAGCGGACCATGTGGTCTACTCCTCCTGTTTCTCGTTCTTTTTGTTAGGGAAGGAGTTCCAGGATTTTGACCCAGTGACAGTGAAGGAACGGCGATATAGTTCCAAGTCAGGGTGGTGAGTGGCTTGGAGGGGAACTTCCAGTTGGTGGTGTTCCCATGTGTCTGCTGCCTTCGAGGTGGGAGTGGTTGTGGGTTTGGAAGGTGCTGTCAAAGGTTCCCAGGATAATGGAGATTCTGTTGTCTCACTGTTTGACTCTGCGTTTGTGGTAGGGATTGCTCTGTGGAATTTACTGATGTTTTCTCCCAGTAACTCACTTTTTTCCCCCTCTTCACGAACTGCTCCTCCTCCAGGGCAATTTATCGTCAGTGGTAAGTCTGATCCTGCGACCTTTTCACCTTTACATTACTTATTCCTGCATATTGCAGCAGAGGTTCTGTGCATTGCTGTGACGCCTGCTTTCGAATGAGTGGACATGTGTGGGGAAGGGGAAGGGGAGAGGGCCAAGGGAGGGCATTGGATGGGTGGAGCGGAGAGAGCTGGATGTGGGGGGTGGGGTGGCCATGCTTGCAGTGGGGAGGGAGCAGAGGTGTGGAGGGAGGGACCAGCTGGGGGTGCAGATGGTTAGGAAAGGGGCAAGGATTGGGTGATGGACTGGGGGTTGGAGGAGGTTGCCAAGTAAGCGGGGGTGGGGGGATGATGAGTTTGGAGGATGGGAAGAGCTGGGGTGTGGTGTGTGGAGGAAGGTGTGTGATGAGTTTGGGGGATGGGGAGAGTCAGGGTACGGTGTGTGGAGGAGGGGTGTGAGCAGATATCAGCCAAGAACCGAACACAACTAGGCAGTTCAGAAGCCCAGGTTTGCTTATTCCAGTGAGATGCCAGCAAGCTGCCCAAACCCCAGCAAAGGAGATTCTCACCTTCAGGAGAGAGGGGAGAAAAGTCTGAGGTGAAAAACTGTAGGGAACAACCATGATGGTGATCTTGGCCAGATGGGGTAGGGGGCGGGTGTGACTGGGCTGGGAATTGGTACAGTGTGTGAGGGAGTGAGAGAGAGAGAGATATGTGGCTCCTCCATTCTGCTTCTTCGCTCTAACAGGCTGTAGCTGGCATGGCAGGGTCCCTGCTGAATCTGTCACTAAAGGTTTCCACGTGGATTGACCCTCCCTTTAAATCACCTAGAGATCCTCTGTATGTCTAGCACCTCACACCTGTGTAAATTCTGCACTGCAGGCTGCTCGCCTCCCATCATCACTTTTCAATGTTTCCCTTTTGAACATGAATTGTATTAAACTCATTAACCGGCTGCTGTCTCCAGCCTGTGTTTTTCATGTTAGTCTAACATTGCTAACCAGTACTGCTGGCGTTAATCAACTTGACAATGTTATCGGTAAGTCATACATTGTGCAGTTTATTCTATTTTGTCTGTGACCCATTACATTTTTTTCATCAAAGGGGAGGGAAGTTCACCCTGGTGAAAAGAACAAGGACAGCATGGGGTTAAATACAGAGTAAAGCTCCCTCTGCACTGCCCCCAACAAACATTCCCAGGACAGGTACAGCACGGGGTTAGATACAGAGTAAAGCTCCCTCTACACTGTCCCCATCAAACACTCCCAGGACAGGTACAGCACGGGGTTAGATACAGGATAAAGCTCCCTCTACCCTGTCCCCATCAAACACTCCCAGGATAGGTACAGCACGGTTAGATACAGAGTAAAGCTATGCAATACTGTCATCCTCAGGCTGGGTTGATTCCAGGTATCCCATTTTCATAAGCAATTCTAAACACAGCAGGCTGGGAATAAACCTGCTCACCGCTTCGCCAATGTTGTGCAATGACTCCCATTTGTTCCAGCTCACACAGCCCACTCTAACTCCCCTTAATTTTTGAGTGGGAAGTCTGGTTAAAGTGACAGTGTCCAGGAAGTTTAAAGGGAAATCTGGTTGAATGTTGTACAATGCAGAGATCTCCCTGACTCATAGAATCTTATAGTGCAGAAGGCCATTTGGCCTATCATGTCTGTGCTGGCTCTTTTGAAAGAACTAAACAATTAGTCCCACACCCCTGTTCTTGCCCATTAGCCCTGCAAATTTTTCCTTTTCAAATATTTATTGAATTTGACTTTTAAAAATTACTATACCACCACCCTTTTGGGCAGCGTGTTGCAGATCACCACAACTCGCTGTATAAAAACAAAATTCTCCTCATCTCCCACTCTGGTTCTTTTGCCGATTCTCTTCAATCTTTGTGCTTCAGGTTAGCGACCCTCCTGCCACTGGAAACTGTTTCTCTTTGTATATCTATCGAAACAGCTTCCTGATTTTGAACACCTCAGTTAAATCTCACCTTAACCTTCTCTGCTTTAAGGAGCTTCTCCAGTCTCTCCACATTGCTGGAGCCAATCTAGTAAATCCCCTCCAAACCCTCTACAAGGCTTTCCCATCCTTCATAATGTTTAGTGCCCAGAATTGAAACGAATGCTCCAGTTTGAACCAACTTTTTTAATAATAATTGATAATGCCGATTTATTGTAAAACAGGGGCAAAACTAACTACATCAACCTGGGCTCGTTTCTGATTAAGCCTGTGCAGCGGGTTATGAGGTACCCAATGTTGCTTACGGAGCTGCTGAACACCACACCAGAGTCACACCATGACAAGAAGCCACTGGGGGAGGCAGTCCTCGCTGTAAAGGATCTCAACGTTAATATCAATGAATACAAGCGGCGGAAGGACCTGGGTAAGACTTGCCGTTCCCTCCCATTCCCCTTCTCTCTTTCTCTTTCTCTAACTCCTCACGCCACCTTTCTCTGTCATTTTCTCGCTCTTTCCCTCTCTCGCTCCGTCTGTCCCTCTCTCGCTCTGTCTGTCCCTCTCTCGCTCTGTCTGTCCCTCTCTCGCTCTGTCTGTCCCCCGCTTGCTCTGTCTGTCCCCCGCTCGTTCTGTCTGTCCCCCGTTCGTTCCATCCGTCCCCCGCTCTCTCCGTCTGTCCTGCTCTGTCTCTCGCTCTGTCCTGCTTTCTCTCTCGCTCTGTTTCTCTCTCTCTCTCGCTCTGTCTGTCTCCCTTTCTCGCTCTGTCTGTCTCCCTCTCTCGCTCTGTCTGTCTCTCTCTCTTTCGCTCTGTCTCTCCCTCTCTCTCGCTCTGTGTTTACTGATCCTTCACTGGGACTCCCTGGTTGCGTTTATTTTAGTGATTAATTTTCCAGGGCAGGTTCTGCAGTTTGAGAGCTTGAATTCAGTTGTTTGGGAATAAAAAGCTAGCCTCAGTAGCGGCCAACATTGGGCTGTCAGATTGGCATTTTAAAAAAAAAATCAGTGGTTCACTTGTCCTCTCGGGGTTAAATCCTGCTGTTGTTATCCAGCCCTCCACACGCAGGGATGGGTTGGGGGGTCGGGGGGGGAGTATCAGCAACTTATTTGACCCAGCCCACAACACCCCCCAGATCACTGAGCTCCTCTGATTCCGGCCTCTTGAACATTCCCAATTTTAATCACTCCACAATTGGTTTCCATGACTTCAGCCGTCTGGGCCCCAGGCTCTGGAACTCCCTCCTTAAACCTCTCCACCCTCCACCTCGCTTTCCTCCTTTAAGGAGCTCCTTAAAGCCTTCCTGTTTGAAAAAGCTTTTGTTCACCTGTCTGAATATCTCCTCCCATGGCTCAGTGTCAGATTGTGTTTGATCATCTTTCCTGTTAAGGACCTCGGGATATTTTGGTAAAAAGAAATACGTGAAAGAACTTGCATTTCTATAGCACCTTTCCCGTACTCAGGACATCCCAATGCGCTTTGCATCCAACAAAGTATTTTTGAAGTGTAGTCACTGTTGTAATGTAGGGAATGCAACAGCCAGTTTGCACACAGCAAAATCCCAGAAACAGCAATGACAGAATGACCAGATAATCTGCTTATTGTTTTAAGAGAAGGCAATTGAGAAATAAATATTGAGTCAGGGCGTTCTCCTTCTCCTTTTCCAATAGTACCGTGGGATCTTTCTACCTACCCGAGGACACAGACAGGTTGAAGGCTCTGTATAAAGACAAGTTGTTGTTGTTGTTGTTAATCTGGCCTCCTGTGTCTCTGTGCAGTTCTGAAGTATCGTAAAGGAGACGAGGACTCGCTGATAGACAAGATCTCAAAACTGAGCATGCACTCCATCATAAAAAAATCCAACAGAGTTAGCAGTCACCTCAAGCACCTGACAGGTTTCGCTCCCCAGGTAAGAGATTGGGGGCTTAGAAGGAGTGAGGGGAGATTGGGAGGAGGGAGTGTGGGGCATAGAGGGAGACGAAGGGGGGGATGGAGGGCAGGTAGACGGGGGGGCTAGGTGGAGGCGGGGGGATAGAGGGAGTAGGGGAGTTAGAGGGATGGGGTATGGTAGAAGGGGATAGGAAAGGAGGGAGTGGGAAAGTAGAAATGGAGGGAGGGGAGAGGGAGTGCGGTGGGATAGAGGGAGGGAGGGGAGAAAGAATTGGTACTGCCTAGTTCTCCTGGCTGTGGCAAGGAGTCTAGCAGCCATCTTGAAATTCTTGTTCTGATATCTGTGATTGAGAATCCGACTCTCTCATCACCTCCTCTGTTGTAACAGAGGCTGCACATTTAAACTAAACAGACGAACATCTGCACTAGCTGGTGAGTGGAAGAAGGTCCTACAGGAAGCTTTGCCTGTCTGTGTGCGTGTCTCCTGCCAATGGGTTTTAAGTCTCTATTATACACGATTAGAAACTAGAGGAGGCTATTCAGCCTGTCAAGCCAGCTGCACCATTCAGTAAGACCATCGTTGATCTGCACCAACAAATTGACCTTTAATCCCCTAAATTTAAGGGAATACAAGACTAGTCTATATGCTTTGTTTTCATAATTTAGCCCATTTAATCCTGGTATCATTCTGGTCAATCTGTGTTGCTCCTACTCAAAGGAGAACCCTGATGTACAATGTCCAGAACCAAACACAGCCTTGGTCAGATTTTATCTCATTGGGTTACACCCCCAGGCTTCAGCTGTCCCACATACCTCACCCCAACTGGATATTCTCCACCCATTAGCCTCAGGTGCTTTCTCTCTGCCTCGGGCTGTTTGACTGGAGGTGGCAGAATGTATCCATTTCCAAACTCCTCCCCAGTCCGTCCCCTAAGCTCCTCCCCAACAGTCACAGTCTGGAATAACTGTGTGCAATTCAATTATCACTTCCACTCCTTTGTGTTCCAGCCCTGTTGAGATAAAAGCCAACATTCTGATTCTCTTTACTCTGTTATGGTTACTTTCTGTATTTTGCAATGAGCTCTGTGTTCTGAAACACAAATCTCTCTCGCTCCTCTTGAGCTTCCCATTTCTCACCGTATAAAACATGCTCTTTTTGGATCCAGGATTGAAGCACCTCTTCTCTTTCAGATCAAGGATGAGGCGTTTGAGGAGGCAGAGAGGAGGTTTCGAGTACAGGAGCGGCTGATTAAATCCTTCATCAGAGATCTGTCTCTGTATTTGCAGCACGTACGGGTGAGTGCCTGTCACACATTCTCACTGACACAAGGAGTTTGGTGACGAACTGGGACTGTTGGGGAGGAGCTTAGGGGACGGACAGGGGCTGGGGCTGTTGGGGAGGAGCTTAGGGGACGGACAGGGGCTGTTGGGGAGCAGCTTAGGGGACGGACAGGGGCTGTTGGGGAGGAGCTTAGGGGACGGACAGGGGCTGGGGCTGTTGGGGAGGAGCTTAGGGGACGGACAGGGACTGTTGGGGAGGAGCTTAGGGGACGGACAGGGACTGTTGAGGAGGAGTTTAGGGGACAGACAGGGACTGTTGGGGAGCAGCTTAGGGGACGGACTGGGGCTGTTGGGGAGCAGCTTAGGGGACGGACTGGGGCTGTTGGGGAGGAGCTTAGGGGACGGACAGGGGCTGTTGGGGAGGAGCTTAGGGGACGGACAGGGGCTGTTGGGGAGGAGCTTAGGGGACGGACAGGGGCTGGGGCTGTTGGGGAGGAGCTTAGGGGACGGACAGGGACTGTTGGGGAGCAGCTTAGGGGACGGACAGGGACTGTTGGGGAGGAGCTTAGGGGACGGACAGGGACTGTTGGGGAGGAGCTTAGGGGACGGACAGGGACTGTTGGGGAGGAGCTTAGGGGACGGACTGGGGCTGTTGGGGAGGAGCTTAGGGGACGGACAGGGACTGTTGGGGAGGAGCTTAGGGGACGGACAGGGACTGTTGGGGAGGAGCTTAGGGGACGGACAGGGACTGTTGGGGAGGAGCTTAGGGGACGGACAGGGACTGTTGGGGAGGAGCTTAGGGGACGGACAGGGACTGTTGGGGAGGAGTTTAGGGGACGGACAGGGACTGTTGGGGAGGAGCTTAGGGGACGGACAGGGACTGTTGGGGAGGAGCTTAGGGGACGGACAGGGACTGTTGGGGAGGAGCTTAGGGGACGGACAGGGACTGTTGGGGAGGAGCTTAGGGGACGGACAGGGACTGTTGGGGAGGAGTTTAGGGGACGGACAGGGACTGTTGGGGAGGAGCTTAGGGGACGGACAGGGACTGTTGGGGAGGAGTTTAGGGGACGGACTGTGACTGTTGGGGAGGAGCTTAGGGGACGGACTGGGGAGGAGTTTGGAAATGGATACATTCTGCCACCTCCAGTCAAACAGCCCGAGGCAGACAGAAAGCACCTGAGGCTAATGGGTGGAGAATATCCAGTTGGGGTGAGGTATGTGGGACAGCTGAAGCCTGGGGGTGTAACCCAATGAGAGTCAGGACCTTGGGGAGCTGTGATGGGGAGGGAGACTGAGCTAGGTGCACACAGACTGAGATTCCTGTCCCCACTGACTGACAGACAGCGGTGAGTCATTGTGTCACGGCAAGTTTGAGCTCCATGGGCCTGGGGAGGACTGGGGAATGACTGTGTTTCTCTCCTGTGCTAGGAGTCTGTGTCAGTGAAGGTGTTGGTGGCTATGAGTATCCTGGACATGTACGGAGAGAAGAATCACCCAGACCTGGAGAGCTTCCAGAGAGCACATCGATTAATCAGTGACAATCTCTTCACCAACTTTGTGAGTATGGATCCCGAGTGATAGTCAATGTGTCAGTAATAGTGAGTCAGCCCTTAATGTTTGATGTGTAAAAAGTGAGAAACTGTTTCACTGGCAGGCGATTGCTAACCAAAGGTCACAGATCTAAGAAAATTAGTAGAAGAACCAGAGAGGAGATGAACGTTTATTATTTTTTTGCAGCGAGTTGTTGTGACCTGGAAGGCACTGCCTGAAAGGGCGGTGGAAGCCGATTCAGTAGGAACTTTCAAAATGGAATTGGACAAATATTTGAAAAGGAGAAAGCGGCAGAACTATGGGAAAAGAGCAGGGATAGTGGCACTGATTGCTTAGCTTTTTCACAAAATAGGTACAGGCACAAGGGGCTGAATGGCCTCCTGTGCTGCACGATTCTGAGTGTCAATCGTTTAGAGTGGGAGCAGAATTTTCCAGGGTTTTTCTTTCCCTGGTGATTTCCCTCATGGGCCGGGGCCTGGTGCTTCAGGAGTGATTGGCAGATGACCCTCCCAGCTGCTATTTTTGTTTATTCTCTCCTCGCGCTCTATTATCTTAAGATGCTGGACTTGAACTGGACTTTGGTGCCACAGGCACCAATGTCCTTCCGGTACCTTCAGCCCAGTCCGTCCTTCCTCGCATGCTGGTGTAGACCGTGCAGTCTGTGTGCCACAGCTAAACCTGATTCAGTTCCAAACTGAGAGACTCTTTCCAGCAGAGATCACTGGGTGAGGTGGGTGGGTGGTAAACATTCCTCTCCCTCATCCAGGACAGCTACATCAATTCATGTCCTATTCCTTTCAATGTCAGTCCAGACTGAGGACCTGAAACCTTCCAGATCTAGGATTCACTGAACACATCGGATGAGCTGTTAACCAACCCAGCAGTTAAATTGCTATGACAACAGCTGACACTTTTATATAGCGCACTTATCATGATAAGAGATCTCAAGGAGAGTTATCAGACAGAAATCTGACACTGAGACACATAAGAAAATATTAGGTAAAGAGGTAGGTTTTAAGTAAGGAGGAGAGAGGCAGAAAGGTTTAAAGGAGGGAATTCCAGAGCTTAGGGCCCCTGGCAGCTGAAGGCACAGCTGCCAATGGTGGAGTGATTTAAATTGGGGAAAGAGGCCAGAATTGGACAGCCTAGTGATCTCAGAGGGTTGTAGGGCTGGAGGTAGGGAGGGGTGAGGCCCTGGACTGATTTTCAAACAAGGTTGAGAACTTTTTCCTTTAATTGTGTTCCCAACAGAAAGAGCGGACAGAGAATCTTGTCATCGCTCCCCTGAACCAACTCCTGGGGATGTGTGCCGGGCCCCACAAGCTGATAATCAAACGCTTTGACAAGCTGTTGGATTACCATAACTGCAAGGAGAGAGCTGAGAAGTTGAAGGACAAGAAGACCCTGGACGAACTCCAGGCAGCCAAGAACAACTACGAAGCTCTCAATGCCCAACTCCTCGATGAACTGCCAAAGTTTCACAAGAGCGCTGAGGAACTCTTCATCAACTGCATGCGAGGGTTTGCTGAGGCTCACCAGGAATTTGTGGGGCTGACACTGAATGAGCTTCAACCACTGTCGCAGGTAAAAGGAGGAGAGAATCCTGGTACCTTGGCACATGCCTAAGTCTACTTCCCACTGGTAATACAGCCATTGTTAGAGTCATTGATAATGTTGGAGAATTTCTCCTGTGCTTACCTTTGAAAGTATGTGAAGAGAAAAAGATTGGTGAAGACAAATGTAGGTCCCCTACAGTCAGAAACAGGGGAATTTATAATGGAGAACATGGAAATGACTGACCAACTAAACACATACTTTGGTTCCGTCTTCACAAAGGAGGACACTAATAACATACCAGAAATGTTGGGGAACACAGGGTTTAGTGCGAAGGAGGAACTGAAAGAAATCAGTATTAATAGGGAAATGGTGTTGGAGAAGTTGATGGGCTTGAAGACCGATAAATCCCCAGAGCCTGATAATCTACATCCCAGCGTACTTAAGGAAGTGGCCCTAGAAATAGTGGATGCATTGATGGTCATCTTCCGAGACTCTGTAGACTCTGGAACAGTTCCTACAGATTAGAAGGTAGCTAATGTAACCCCATTATTTAAAAAGGGAGGTAGAGGGAAAACATGGAATTATAGACCAGTCCGCCTGACATTGGTAGTGGGGAAAATTCTAGAGTCCATTATAAAAGATTTAATAGCTGAGCACTTGGAAAACAGTGGCAGAATGGGACAGAGTCAGCATGGATTTATGAAAGGGAAATCATGCTTGACAAATCTACTGGAGTTTTTCGAGAATGTAACTAGTAAAGTTGATGAGGGGGAGCCAGTGGATGTGGTTTATTTGAGTTTTCAGAAGGCTTTCGACAAAGTCCCACATAAGAAATTGGCGTGTAAAATTAAACCGCATGGAATTGGGGGTAGCGTATTGAGGTGGATAGAAAACTGGTTGGCAGACAGGAAACAAAGAGTAGGAATAAATGGGTCTTTTTCTGAATGAAAGGCAGTAACTAGTGGGGTACCGCAGGGATCGGTGCTGGGACCCTAGCTATTCGCAATATATATTCATGATTTAGATGAGGGAACTAAATGTAATATCTCCAAATTTGCAGATGACACAAAGCTGGGTGGGAAGGTGAGCTGTGAGGAGGATGCAGAAATGCTTCAGTGTGATTTGGATAAGCTGAGTGAGTGGGTAAATGCATGGCATATGAAATATAATGTGGATAAATGTGGGGTTATCCATTTTGGTAGCAAAAACAGGAAGGCAGATTATTATCTGAATGGCTATAAATTGAGAGAGGGGAATGTGCAACAAGACCTGGGTGTCCTCGTACACCATTCGCTGAAGGTAAGCATGCAGGTGCAGCAGGCGGTAAAGAAGGCAAATGGTATGTTGGCCTTCATAGCGAAAGGATACAAGTTCAGGAGCAGGGCTGACTTGCTGCAATTATACAGGGCCTTGGTGAGACCACACCTGGAATATTGTGTGCAGTTTTGGTCTCCTTATCTGAGGAAGGATGTTCTTGCTATAGAGGGAGTGCAGCAAAGGTTTACCAGACTGGTTCCTGGGATGGTGGGACTGACATATGAGGAGGATGCCATTCGGCCCTTTGAGCCTGCTCCGCTATTCATTATGATCGTGGCTGATCATCCAACTCAATAGCCTGCTCCTGCTTTCTCCCCATACCATTTGATCCCTTTCACCCCAAGAGCTATATCTAACTCCTTCTTGAAAACATACAATGAGGAGAGATTGAGTAGGTTAGGATTATATTTGCTGGAGTTCAGAAGAATGAAGGGAGATCTCATAGAAACCTATAAAGTTCTAACAGGACTAGATAGGGTAGATGCAGGAAGGATATTCCCAATGGTGGGGGAGTCCAGAGCCAGGGGTCACAGTCTGAGGATACGGGGTAGATCATTTAGGATCGAGATGAGAAATTTCTTCACCCAGAGAGTGGTGAGCCTGTGGAATTCGTTTTCACAGAAAGTAGTTGAGACCAAAGCACTGTATGTTTTCAAGAAGGAGTTAGATATAGCTTTTGGGGTGAAAGGGATCAAATGGTATGGGGAGAAAGCGGGAGCAGGCTATTGAGTTGGATGATCAGCCACGATCATAATGAATGGTGGAGCAGGCTCGAAGGGCCGAATGGCCTACTCCAGCTCCTAGTTTCTATGTTTTCTGTGAGACAAAGGATTGTTGTAGATTGTGTAAATGCAGAGATTGGACAAGCATGTAGCAAAGGTAGAGTGATTTTAATGGGGAATTTTAACCTTTCATATGGATTGGAATAAGCAGACTGGAAATGCATCTCAGAAAGGTAGTCAGTTTCCTGCAACAATATGTCCTAGAACCAACAAGTGGCAAGCCATATTAGAAATAAAAACAGAAAATGCTGGAGATGCTCGGTAGGTCTGGCAGCATCTGTGGAGAGAGAAACAGAGTTAGTGTTTGGAATCAATGATGTCCTTTAGGTCATCGTACATTACAAGAAACAGAGTGGTCAGGAGCAATCTGAGCCCTTTGAGAACTGGTCATGGTGACAATAGAAATAAGGAAATGCCAGACATGGTGAATAATTTCTTTGTCAGTATTGACAGTAGAGGAAGAGATCAACATGCTAGCCATCCCAAGGAAGGTAATACTGAATCAGGAATGGGGACTTGCCAAAATTCATGTAAGCAAAGTAACAGTAATGAGGAAAATAATGGCACTGAAGAGTGACACAACCCCAGAAGCAGATAGTTTCTACCCCAAGAATTTAAAGGAAGCGGGTGAGAACATTGCAGGCGCCCTCGCTATAATTTTCTAAAGTTCTCTCAATTTGGGAACCGTTCCTTAAGATTGGAAAATTGTTCATGTCACTCCGATATTTGAGAAGAGAAAAAGGAGAGAGGCGAAAACCAATGAATTTCAAACCAAATCCAAAAGCAAAATCCTGCAGATGCTGAAGGTCTGAAATAGAAACCAAAAATGCTGGAAATACTCAACAAGTCTGACAGTATCCGTGGAGAGAGAAACCGAGTTAATGTCTCCGTTAAAGATGACTTTTCATCTGAACCTGAGATGGGATAGGTTTTAAGTAGGGGGTAGGGTGGAAAAAGAACAAAAGGGAAGCTCTGTGACATGGTGGAAGACAGCAGGGATGAGGGTACAGGGCCAAAGGTGCTGGGACACGTAAAGAACAACAGGTGGGTTTAGAGGAGGTGTGAATGGCAGAATGATGAACGGCTGCCGTCAGAAAGTCAAAACAAGGGGAAAGTGAGATTAAAGCCAACACGTGCAAGGAAAAGGAGACAAAATGGGGGCAAGAGGTTATGGGCTGAAACTGTTAAACTGGGTGTGGAAGAATGTAAATTGCCCAATAGAAAGAGATGGTGCTGTTCCTGAAGCTAAAGTTGAGGGTTTTTATAAGATCATAAGAAATAGGGACAGGAGTAGCCCATTCAGCCCATTTGGGATCTCGGCCATTCGATAGGATCACGGGTGATTTGATTGTGGCTTTAACTCCGCTTTCCTGTCAGTTGGAGCATGGCAGGAGGCCGAGGACAGAGAGATCAGGGCGTAGAGTTAAAATGGATTGCAATCCAGTTCACCTAAATGAATAAAGTCTATGATTAAGGATAGAGTGACTGAACACTTTGAAAATTTAGTCAGCATGGCTTTGTAAAGGCTCATTTCTGATTAACCTGACTGAATTTCTTTTGAAGAGGTGACTAAAGTAATGGACAGGAGAATGTTAATGGATGTTATTTATATGAACTTCCAGAAGGCACCTAATAAAACTCCTCATATGAGGCTGTTAGCTAAGGTTGGAGCTCATGGAATTAAAGGCAAATGATTGACCTGGTTAGGAAATTGGCTGACCAACAGGAGACAGATAGTAGGGATAATGGGCAGGTACTCTCATTTGCATTAGTAGTGATGCCCTTCAGTGATCTGTGTCAGGCCCTTAGCTACTCACTGTATTCATTAACAACTTGAATGTGTGGCTCTCGCATCATCTAAGTTTACTGATGACACAAAAATTGTAAGCAGTGTAGATGCAGGTGTAAAATTACAAAGAGGCATTGATAGATTCAGCCTTTGCCTTTGTTCTATAGGATTTGTGTTTTTGATACTGTAGGTGTCAATTCTTCACCTTTTAACTGGTATTTGGTGCCTTGGGAGCTAGTCTCATATCAGGGTATGGATCTTTTCATGACCTGGGTGTCCATCATTCTCTGCCATTGTATCTGTTGTTCATACATAAGAGACAAGATTAAGATTTGTGCTTCCCTTCACTCCTGTGTAAATGTTAAAGGACTGAGTGAAAGGATGCTGGGAGAGCTTAACCATTTAAATCATCTTAAGCGTTCTAACACATAACACAGGAAGAGGCCACTCAGCCCATCATACCTATGCTAGCTCTTTGGTAGGGCTATCCGATTAATTCTATTTCCCAATCTTCCCCTCTAAATCTGTAAATATTTTCCCTTCAAGTATTTATCCAAATACAAACTGAAAGATTCCAGTGCATCTGCTTTCACCTCCCTTTCAAGCAGCGTGTTCCAGATCACAACTCACTGTGTAAACAACTCTTCCTCATGTTGTCTCTGGCTCTTTTGCCAAATGCCTTAAATCTACCTCCTCTAGTTATCCATCCTTCTGATCAACCTTTAACCCTCACTGCTCTAAGGACAGCAACTGCAGCTTCTCCAGTCTCCCATCAGAATTGAAGCCCCTCACCCCTGGTATGAGCTCCTCTGCACCCTCTGCAAGTTTTACTTTACTCTGTATCTAACCTCGTGCTTTACCTGCCCTGGGAGTATTTGATGGGGACAGTGTAGAGGGAGTTTTACTCTGTATCTAACCCCGTGTTGTATCTGTCCTGGGAGTGTTTGATGGGGACAGTGTAGAGGGAGCTTTATTCCGTTCTGTGCTTTGAATGGTTGACCCTGATGTGGGATAAATAGGTGATGTGACATTGATTTGCAGCGTTCTGTCTGCTTGGAATGCATGCAGTGTTTGATACTGTTTGAGTCAGTTGAACATTGGCTGATGGAATGTTTCTCTGCCACAGTTCATCGCGGTGGTGAGTAAGGACACCAGTATTGTGGCCTCTTTCCAGGAGCAGCACCTCAAAGCCATGCAGTTACTCCAAGTCTTCAGTTTCTTCCCAGACACACTCCCTTCCTCTAGAAAACCGTTTGATCGGAAGACCACGGAACGGCAATCATCGCGATTGCAAATGTCGACAATGGTGAGTTTGGTGTTTTCATTTTACAGGAGTACATGTTTTAGAAGTCCTGTCAGTATGTTCCAATGAGCTCTGCAATAGGCTCCATGTGGCCTAAGAGCATAACAATTAGGAGAATTCAGCCCCTCAACCATGCTCCTCCATGCAATAAGATCATGGCTGATTAACTACCTCAACTTCACCTTATCTTGGTCCCAAATCCCTGGATTCTCTTAGTAACCAAAATCTTTCGGGCTCAGCTTTGAATAAACTCAGGGACTGAGCATCCACAGCCCCTGGGGTAAAGAAAATAAATAAAAAGATTTGCATTTACTTAGTACTTTTCACAGCCATCGGATGTCTCAAAGTGCTTTACAACCAATAAAGTACCGTTGAAGCGTTCTCACTGTCGTAGGCAGCCAATATGTTCACACATGCACATCCCACAAACAGTAATGTGGTCATCTGTTTTTAATGTTGAGGGATAAATATTGGTCAGGACACCAGGAGGCTTCCCCTGCTCTTTTTTGAAATAGTGCCGTAGGATCTTTTATATCCACCCGAGCTGGCAAATGGAGCCTCAGTTTAACTTCTCATATGAAAGACAGCACACCTGACACTGCAGCACTCTCTCAGTACTGCACTGGAGTATCAGCCTTGATTTTTGTGCTCAAGTCCTGGAGTGGGAATTGAACCCAGAACCTTGTGACTGAGAGGCAAGAGTGCTGCCCACTGAACCATGGCTGACATCCAAGTTCCAAAGATTCACAAACCTCTAAGTGAAAAGTTTCCCCTTGGTTCTAAAGGCCAACCCCATAGACTGAAACTAGGCCCTGTATCTCTAGACTCTCCAGCCGGGGGAAACAACCTCCCAGCATCTATCCTGTCAAGCCCTCTTTATGAATTTTATACATTTCAATGGGATCACCTCTCATTCTTCTAACTCCAGGCCTCATTTAATCTTGACCATGCTGTCTTTATAGTCCTGTCTCAACTCACTGGCCTGGGTGTCAGTCTGAGCCAACTGGGCAACATATTCAAAACAAAAACAGAATTACCTGGAAAAACTCAGCAGATCTATATTCGTTTCACCAAGCAGCATCAGTTGGCCTGAGAGCTTCAGTAAGTGCATTGGTGGGCATGAGAAATGTTCATTGTTGATCTGAAACACGTATAAATACAGATTTTTCCCTCTTGAGGGCTTTGTACCCGGTCTGAGCGAGTTTCCAGGTCTCTCCCTGATGTTGTAAGTGGTTGGGGCTAATTTGAATGTAGAATTTTGCAGTTAAAGTTTATGAATTTAAGAAGAACGGTTTTTCTTTTGTTTATTTTAAATTTATTTCTGGTATGTGGGTGTCACTGGCTAGGGCAGCATTTACTGCCCATCCCTAATTGCCCTTGAGAAGCTGGTCGGGAGCTGCTGCTTTGAACCGCTGCAGTCCGTGTGGTGTAGGTACACCCACCATGCTGTTAGGGAGTTCCAGGATTTTGACCCAGCGACAAATACCTTATTCAATAAGTCCAGTGATGACAAACCCTGGGTACAGTTCCATTAATTAAGAGGTGTTTGCAAACGGTTTTATATTGAGTAGTTTTTTGAAGATTTAAATGGTAAGAAACTAGAAGCAGTGGAGGCAACGGGAGAGCTAGGGATTCAAGTATGGAAATCACTAAAAGCCCGGTGGGCTGGTACAAAATAATGTTAAAAAGCCTAATGGAATGTTGGCCTTCATCTCAAATGAACTGGAACACAAAGGACATGAAGTTATGCTTCTAACAAGCAGAGCTTTGGTTGGAGCCCATCTGCAGTAACTGGATTCTGTTCTGGGCACCGAGCCTCAGGAAGGATATATTGGCCTCAGAGCATGTAGAGCACAGATTCACAAGAATGATACTGGGGAATTAAAGGGTTAAACTATAAGCACGGGTTGCGTGGACTGGCCTTGTATTCGCTTGATGTAGAAGATTAAGAGCTAATCTAATTGAGGAGCGTAAAGTGATGAAAAGAAGTTGCTCCGGTCAATAGGGAGAAACCATTTCTTCTGGTTGGGGGTGTGGCGGGGGTGGGGGGGAAGAGTCCAGATCAAAGGCATGGGGGTCATAACCTTAATGTTAGAACCAGGCCGTTCAGGGCAGATGCCAGGAAGCACTTCCTCACACAAAACGGAGTGGGAATCTCTAGAACCTAAATAAGCTGTTGAGGCTGGCGGAGTAGATGCAAAATTGCAAAACGGAACTTAATAGATTTTGTTAGGCAAGAGTATTAAGGGTAAATAGAGTCAACGTAGAGATTGAATCATGTGGTGGAACAAGTTCAACCAGCCAGATGGCTTCCTCCTTGCCAAGAGGGGCCATTTTGAACACTCGTTCCAATTCTTTGGTCTAACCCATATTTCTCTTTCTATGGAAGCCAATTGCCACGTTTCAAACAGATGAGCAGCGGTCAACCTTGCTGGCAAAGTACGAGCCGGATAAGTTGTACCAGACAGATCGGAACTTCAATGCTGCTCAACAACTGGATGTTTCCCTACTGGAAGGAGACCTGGTTGGAGTGATTAAACAGCAAGATCCCATGGGCAGCCAAAACCGTTGGCTGGTGGACAATGGGGGTAAGAGTTGATCGTTGGCACACTTCCCCCTCAAAAAGCACCAATCCTGGCACAAAGATGTGTATGTAGCTTGTCCAGAATACAAGAGTGAGCCAAACCTGTCAGAAAACTCCCAAGCTAGTTTCCTGGCCTCTTGCCCATCCCCTAATTCCTTCACTCCAACATTGGCAGCTGTGCTTTCACTGTCTAGATCTAAAAATCTGGAATTCCCTCCCTAAACTTCTCTGTCTCTCCACCTCTCCATTCTTTTAAGGCACTCCTCTAAACTTACCTGACCTAATAACACCTCGTGTGGGAAATGTAGCCTCAAGAACAATGATAATGAGCAAATCATCTGCCTTGTGTGATGTTAGAAGAGGGATAAATATTATGGGGCAAAGTCCCATGCTTGTCTTCAGCGTAGTGCCAAGTTTTCAAGCCCACCTGAGAGGGCAGTCGGGTCTCGATTTAACATCTCATCCAAAAGCCATCTGATGGTGCTGCACTCCCTCAGTACTGCAGCAGGAATGGATTATGTGCTCGTGCTTGTGGATTGGGATGTGACATTCTGACCTGGGAGGCATGACTGCTCCCCAGAGCCATGGCTGATACCAGGTAGAGCTTCAGCCCAGAATGAATTAGAGCCGAGGGAAGAGATGGGAAGGAAACTGAGGCATGGGAGGGGAAGGGAAGTGTTAACACTCTGCACCTTGTCTCCCAACAGTGATAAAGGGCTTTGTGTACAGCTCCTTCCTGAAGCCCTATAACCCTAGACGGAGCCATTCTGACATCTCAGAGGAGAGCCACTCGTCCAATGAATCTGGTTATGGGGGCTCGTCTCCAGTCATCTCGAGGCAGAACAGCACCTCGATCGTGGCAGTGAATCATTCCAGCGGCATGGCATCATTCTCCGCCTCTCCGCAGGCGCACGTTTCCACGGAGACCATGGGTGCTCCTCCCCCAAAAGCACTATCACAACGAAGGAACGCACCGGAACCCTCGCCACCGCGCCTGACCGCATCCCCGCCACGGCCAAACCCAGCTGACGATTCCTCACCACGCCCACCCGCTTTGATGCAGCGATCCAACACTTACGACCCATCACCAGCAACTGGCTCTCATCAATCACTGGCAACTCACCAGTTACCGGCAAAGGATTCCTACTTAACGGTGCAGCCAAAACGGTCCAAACAGATGGAATATTCCCTACCGCGAAAATCCCGGGAGTGCAGGCGAGGGCTGCGTAGAGCCTCATCACAAGAGGGATATCTGGAAAGCAACAACTATGATCCTGGGCAGCAGGTAAGAGGAGTAGAGCTTGGAGGGTGCTCCATACTGGTTCATTAAACTTCACCCCATCCACTACCTTCAACATTCACTCCGTCGCCGGCGCACAGTATCAGCAGTGTGTACCATCTACAAAATGCACTGCAGCAAGGCTCCTTAGACAGCACCTTCCAAACCTACGAATGCTACCACCTAGAAGGACAAGGACAGCAGATAAATGGGAACACCACCATCTGGGAGTTGCCCTCCAAGTCACTCACCATCGTGACTGGGAAATATATCGGCTGTTCCTTCACTGTCGCTGAGTCAAAATCCTGGAACTCCCTCTCTAACAGCACTGTGGGTGTACCTACACCACATGGACTGCAGCAGTTCAAGAAGGCAGCTCACCACCACCACCTCAAGGGCAACTAGAATGGGCAATAAATGCCGACCTAGCCAGCGACACCCACATCCCATGAAAGAACTAAAAAAAAAAAAATCCTCATCTGGTGAGGGCAAGAAATAATGGGTTCAGCTTCCCTCTTTTTACTCTCCAGTGATCTGGTGGAATGGGGCAGGTTGGAAAATGTTTGAAGTGGATGATGACACCTACATAAAAGAAGAACTCCCATTCCTGTAATGCCATTCACAAATTCAGGAATTCCCAACATGTTTTACAGCCAATGAAGTACTTTTTGTAGTGTAGTCACTGTTGTAATGTAGGAAACACTGCAGCTCAATGACGCACAGCAAGATCCCACAAGCAGCAACGTGATAATGACTAGATAATCTGTTTGTGATGTTGATTGAGGGATAAGTATTGGCCAGGACACCAGGGAGAACTCCTATGCTTTTGTTCAAAAGAATGAGGTGGCGTCTTTAATGTTCAATTGAATGGACAGATGGGCCCTCAGTTTAATGTCTCATCTGACCTCGAAGGTGGCGGTAAACAATCCCACAGCACTAAATCAGATTATTTTTTCATTCTCTTATTGCTGTTTGTGGGACTGTAGGGTGCAAATTGGCTGCCGCATTTGCTACAGTGACTACAATGCCTGTAAAGCACTTTCGTATGTCCTAAGCTCCTGAAGGGTGCTATAGAAATGCAAGTCCACCTTTGACAGTGCAGCTCTCCCTCAGTAATGCACTGAAGGTTCAGGGTAGATTATGTGCTCAATGCACCTCAAGTGTTCGGACCCAAATGGGCCAAGTTAACAGCATTGGTTTGAGGTCAGTAATCAGTACTGGCTGAGGTGTTGGGATTGAATGAGTCTTTTCTGTTCAGTAATGAGGAGCTACTGTTATATGTCTGATTATTTTTTCTTTGTTGTTTCTGTCTCTTACCCCCCCTTGCTCTCTCTAGGTTTATTATGCAGTCTATGATTTCCGAGCCCGGTGCGCTAATGAACTTTCCATAGTCAACAACCAGCGTGTACGAATCCTGCGGTTTCAAGACATGAACGGAAACCAGGAATGGTGGCTGGCGGAAGCTAACGGAAGGCGGGGTTATGTCCCCGCCACTTACATCAGAAAGACTGAATACACGTGAAGAATGAGGAGGGCATGGGGGGAGAGAAAGGAAGAAACAACCATGCACGCCCTCTTGTGTTTTAAGACAATTGAGCCTAAGAGTAAAAGCTGTCTCACTCCAAACTCAAGGCAGTGGAAGAGAGCAGTGGACCCCTCAATGGAATTGGTGTCTTATTTCGCCAAGGATGTTTCTGAAAGGGTTTTAGTTTAAACTGAGAAAATGGAATAATTGCTGGAACTAATCTAGGCCAAACCTGCTTTGACATTTTGGCATTATACAAAAATGACCTCAATTGACAATGTATTAGTGCTTAAAAATATATATATATATTTTATGTATATATATATAGATATAATACAATTCCCAGAACAATTTTTTTTTTAAGAACTTAACAGTATTTCAAATCTGTTACTGATCTGGTCTTTCTCTCCCCCCCCCACCCCCAGCCACCACAATGTTTCCAAGGTAACCATTTTGAAATCAGGACGATACAAAGAGCCAGATTTTCCTATTGTGTATTTGCATAACCTTGTAGCAACCTACAATTTATTCACAAATAAGGCACAATTTAAATTTATAAACTGATGGGGGAATTGTGTCCCGTTGCTGAGAAAGGTTTCAGATATACCGTCTGGTGATTATTTCCAGTATGAAAAGCCTCAAGCTAGGCCGTAATTAAACCATACCTCCAGCTGTTTTTACATGTGGAAAGTGGCATTTTCAGCTGAATGTATCCTTGACTGCACATTGGTATTTTACACTACACAAGACCAAAAGTTTGCAACTTAACCACCTGGAGTATTACTTTTGGAAGTGACTGGTGAGAGGGCGAGGCCTTAGCAGTAACTTATTGTTCTGTTACTCTGACAAGTGTGGAAAACAGTGGGCAGTCCATCTGCTTCAAGATGTTGATGGTATAGGACCAATGGGGCGATTGAGGGAGATCGGGGGAGGAGGAGGGTTTCTAAACCAAATATCTGAATCTTGGGTTGTGACTGATGAACAACATCAAAATACAAAAGGCTGGAGGAGATCAGCCATGATCTGATTGAATGGCAGAACAGGGGATAAATGGATCCTTCCTCTTCTTAACAGCAATGGACAATGGAGACTGTCTAAAATATTAAGGAGGGAACATGGGGCGGGGTTGGTGTAGAAATTTGGGTAAAAAGTACACCGTTGTGTGTCAGTGTGCACATGTGCCTGTGCCTAAAACTTGCTTTCAATCAGTTCCTAAAGTTGGTTAATATGGCCAAAGGTGCATGTTATTCAGCTGTTCAGTGTTGTTTTGACAGAGTATCTTAGTCATGCTCGAAAGGCAGCTAATCTTTACCACAGCATGGTCTGTTTGTGACCCAACCTCCTGCACCCAGTGTTCCGGCTCCTTGACAGTTGCACATGGGCAACAACAATGGAGTTTAAGGCCGATATTCCTCGCCCCTGGCACTAGGCAAGCTCCCCAGAACTGGCCAGCTCCTGGTGTACGTCAAACTCCTGTCCCAAGTCTTTATTGTGGGTCTAGAACATCCTGGCAGTGCCAGCCTGGCACCCTTGGCAGGGTTCAGTGATGGAAAATTGCTCTGGAAAAACAGTGCAAAGACGGTTGCCATATCAGATCCAGTGGTTTGCGCTGGCTTACCTTCTGAGGCAGTGGAAGAGAGCAGTGGGCCCTCCAGTGGAGTTGGTGTCTTATTTCTTCAAGGATGTTTCTGAAAGGGTTTTTGGTTTAAACTGACCAAATGGACTAATTGCTGGAACTAATACAGGCCAAACCTGCTTTGACATTTTGGTGCTATACAAAGATGACCATAGCTGCAGTGTTCCCGATCTGCAGCAAGTTTACATATTAACACTCCCATTCAGCAGTTAGAACAGCTCTTTCTAATCAATGGATGCAGTCTATCCATCCTGTGCAGTCCATCAACATATGAAGGTATCTCTCCTTTCTTCAATTAAAAGGATTTTATTTGTTCAACATTGTGTGCGTGTGTGTCTCTGTGAAAGACACGTTTAGTAGTTTGAAGTATTACTTGACCTTTTTTCCCCCCTCATTTTCTTCTTTTCTTTCCTGAAGGTTGTGGCTCCTGTTGGGTGTTCACCAGTCACCCAGTACAGTACCTGAACGCTGGCTCCCATGGTGCCCTCCCCCCCTCCCCCCCCGCCCAGTAACTGACCCCTGACCCCCTGAGTGCCTGAATGCTGACCCCCTCAGTGATATTCTGAAACAAAGCTCTAGTGTTTACTGTCCAGTTTCTCAATAATTGATTCCTGAGAAAGGAATTGATTTTGCAAGTGAGCATACGCCCACCTCCCACACACAGTCACAATCCAATACTGCTCAGAGGCAAAAGGCAGAGCTGATTTTAATCAACACCTCTTGAGATGAAGCCAAATTACTCAGTATTAAAACAGAATTGCATTCCTGCCTTAACAAACACTCTGATTCACACTGGCACAGTAAGTAGAACAGATGTTATTTATCCTTGTGTAATATGGAAATGTGAACCTGTGATTGTGGCATTGCCAGTAGCCTCAATCTTACCCATCAAACATTGCAAGATCAGGCACACTACAACTGCCCCACAATAGCACACCATTGTGAGTAAAACATTTAAATCACAGAAATTCTTTCTCTTTCATTCGGGAAGAGTTGAGACTGTTGTCTAAAACTGTTCATAACAATTGCACTTATATACCAGCGACAACTTGAATTTTATAGCACCTTTAACATAGCAGAATGTGCTAAAGTGCTCCATGCGTGATTCTGAAACAAAAATTAACACTGAGCCTCCCAAAAAGATATTGGGATAGGAGACCAAAAGCTTAGTCAAAGAGGAGAGAGAGAGAGAGATGGACAGGCTTAGGGAATGCCAGAGCTTGGGGTCTTGACAGCTGAAGTCATAGCTGTCATTGGTGGAGTAATTAAAATCTGGGTGCTCAAGAAACCAGAATTGGAGGAGCACAGAGAGCTCTGTGTGGGGCTGGAGGAGATTACAAAGGTAGGGAGGGGTTAGGCAGTGGAGGGATTTGAAAATGAGAAAATTGAGGCATTGATAAAGAGGAAGTCAATGTAGGTCGGTGAGTATGGTGGAGGGCTGGGGGTGGTAAGCAGAATTTGATAATCCCTTAACTAAGAGTGTGGTGCCATATTAATACGTGGCTCAAAGTTTCAGTAGACTAGCTGTTAAATCTCAATCCATCGCCGACTGCCCTGTTAACCAAACCATGGTACGTCTCCTGTGCCTTAAGCACCTCGCCTGGTAAATGCCATAGATAAAATTCCAGCCATACTGAACTTTCATATGTTGCAAATCATTAATGCTTCATTCCAAGTCTTTTTCATATTTAAAAATAAGAAAGGAAATTTTGGGAGCCTGTTGTAAAGCCTCAGGTCACTGAATTGTACAGCATCGACATGTGCACTAAAGCAGTAACAGAACTTTCATTCAGTTGTTACTGACACCATGTTGTCATGTCCAGTGAAACTCTCAAAACGCTGTGTCCCCTGTTAATATTATGCCTGCATCCTTTACCATACAATAGAAAAGTCCTTGGCTTTGGAGGAGAGTGGAGGGAGTGTCAAATTCAACGATTCTTCCAGCATCCAAAACCATCACCCTATCACAAAACAAAGAGAGGTTATTGTCACTTGGTAGTAGAGAACTTGAATATTGCTGAAAAGAGAGACATGTTGCCCAAGTTTTTCATCTTGGACTCATCAGGACAAATACCAAATTTCAAATGATCACAACAATTTATACTACAGGAGGAAAAGGCACAAGGAATATGTTCAAGCCTGTGGCGTTTTTGAACTACCCGGGAGCTAGGGGAGCCTGTAGTTCACCTGTTGCTTTCACCATGGCAATGCCTTGGCCAGAGTTGACTTGCCAACCAATCCCTTTTCTTCTCTAGCATAAATAGTTCCTCCACCAGGAGATGCTGGTTAACATCTCCCATGCCAGAAATATACATAGGGCAGAATTTTCACCTCGAGCGTGTAAAGAAAAGTAAGTGTCCTGACATCAACGTGCAGTCACGTGGTAGTTCAGTCGGAGGGCGCACGCAGGAATCGGCAGCACACCCGCCGACAATTAGAAGGCCTATTAAGACCATTAAAATATCAATTAAGTTAAATTTTTCACTGCCTCACATCCAACCTTATGGTTGGCGGGCAAGCGAAAAGGCCAGGCAGCCTTTGCATTTTTTTTTTGGGAAACCTCATCCACGGGCTTCCAACACCAAGTAAAAGTAAAATAAATGTTTTTAAATTTCGATTATAACGTGTCCCTACTCATGTGACAAAGTCACATGTGCTGCTACTCGCATTTCATACTGGGCGGGCCTTAATTGACCCAACAGCGTGAAATCACCTTCCGGCCTTGATCGCGAGCAGTGGTCAGCTTCCCAAACGCCCCTGAAGAGCTGGCCCAACCAAGGCTAAATTCTGCCCATAGAAAAGACTTAAAGTGTGAGGCCTTTTCTCTTTTTAAACAACCCTGAGCTCACGCAATGATCTTGTGAGGAAGGCATATATATATATATATATATAGATGTGTGTAGACATCCTTTATTCTTTCATAGGATTTGGCTGTCGCTGGTAAAGCCAGCATTTGTTGCCCATCCCTAATTGCCCTTGAACTGAACATCTCAGAGGCCATTTAAGAGTCAACCACATTGCTGTGGATCTGGAGTCGCATGTTTCACTAAAGATCATTAGTGAACCAGATGGGGCTTTATGACAATTGATGGTACTTGCATGTTCACCATTACTAAGACCAGATTTATTAATTGAATTCAAATTCACCAGCTGCAGTGGTGGGATTTGAACCCATGTCCCTAGAGCATTAGCTGGGCCGCTGTAGTCCAGTGACATTACCACTACACCACCCCCATTTGTCTGTACGTGTGGGTGGGGTATATGAGAGAGACATGCAAGGTCAAGATCGAACTCAGCTGTAATCCCCTCTACAGCTAACTAGAAAACTGGGACATGATTGTTTCGCATAGTCCACAATCAACATCATTAACCAGATTATCTGATTATGATCATGTAATTTTTTGTGGGATCTTGCTGTGTGTAAATTGAGTTCCACGTTTCCTACATTACAACAGTGACTACTCTTCAAAAAGGTACATCATTGGCTGTATAGCGCTTTGAGACATACTGAGGTTGTGCAGGATGCTCTACAATTACAGGTTCTTTACCTTGTGCTGTCCATGATGGTGTGTAGGCGATGGGCAATGGTCAGCACGGTGCAGTCTGCAAACTCTGTCCGAACAGTGGTCTGGATCAGGTCATCTGTTTCAAGATCAATAGCAGCTGTGGCCTCGTCCAGGATGAGGATCTTAGATTTCCGCAAGAGGGCTCTGGCAAGACACAGCAGCTGCCGCTGACCCACACTGAAGGAAAACAAAACAGAACCAAATAAATAACCAACCCCTAAACCACAATGCAGAGTGATTTTATAAAAATTTATATGAGGTCTTTGGGCCAAGCATGTTTGTAATCAGCTCATGACATTGAGGAGTCAAGGGAGCTGAACTCCACCATGTTCTCTCTTTCTCTTTCCCTCTCTCAAACACCCTACACCAGGGGTCAATTTTTTTATATTCTTCTATGGCAGTTGACTGTCACTGGCAAGGCCAGCATTTATTGCCCATCCCTAATTGCCCTTGAGAAGGTGGTGGTGAGCTGCCTTCTTGAACTGCTGCAGTCCATATGGTGTAGGTACACCCACATAGGGAGGGAGTTCCAGGGTTTTGATCCAGCAACAGTGAAGGAACGGCGATATATTTCCAAGTCAGGATGGGGAATGTCTTGGAGACAGAGTTGCCAACCCTCCAGGAATTAACGGTTAATCTCCTGAACACTGCTTCAAGCAAACCCAGGAGAAAAACTCATAGAGCTTTAAAAAAACAAAATAACTGTGTAATTCCCTTGCACACTTTTGATTTATTTGTTTAAAAATATTGGAGATGGGGGGGGGGATGGTTGGAACAGGGAGGACATATGGTGAAGCCTCCAGGAATATGTCCATCCAGGGTTGGCAATCCGACTTGAAGGGGAACTTGCTGGTGGTGGTGTTCCCATGCATCTGCTGCCCTTGTCCTTCCAGGCAGTAGAGGTTGCAGGTTTGGACTGTGCTGTCGAAGGAGCCTTGGTGGGTTGCTGTAGCACATCTTGTAGCTGGTACACACTGGTGCACATAATGAACCATGATTGTTCCTTCCCCATCTCTGATTCACTGTTGGTAGTTCGACACAAGAGTGTGGAGCCCAGGTTAAGTTTACAGTTCTGAAGGAAGTTCATTTTGACACAACAACCAATAGCTTCTGCGATCTTCCCAACCAGGCTTGGTCCTAGCCCTGTGATTGGCCAGTATTTAACATACCTGAGGTTCTCGCCCCCCTCGGATACTTGGTGCTGCAGTTTGTTGGGTAAACTATGAGTGTACTGTTTCAGATGAGCCAGCTCCAATGATCTCCAGACCTCCTCATCCGTGTATCTGTTGAAAGGATCCAAGTTCATCCGGAACGTGCTCGAGAACAGCACGGGATCCTGACAACAAAATAATCGAGGTTTGTCAGTGCATGCTGGGTTCCACCAATCTCATTTCCCCAACTAGAATTTTCCAAACTTACTTGATCAGGTTATCCTTTGCAAACATACACACACCTTAGGAAGGGTACAGAGAAGATTGTGCGAAGTGGTTCCAGGAATTTCAGGTAGGTGGATTGTTCTGCTTAGGGCTGGGGAGGTTTATAATAATGTTATCAAAAACATGGTATGATCTCTCCTGTAGCTCTTCTGTTAAGTATTTGAAATATATGCCTTCTGGTTACTGACCCTTCTGTCACTGGAAAGAGTTTCTCACCATTTTCTCAATTCAAGATCATTAAGCCATCCACCCACTCGTTCCAATTTCCACAAGCAGGTCACATCACTCACAATAGTCCACCTACCATCAGTGCAAAGTCAGCTCTAAAGAATGGGAGCTTGGGTGTGGTTGGCGTAAGTGACCATACCTTTCATCGGAACAAGAGAAGGCCATTCAGCCCTCGAGCCTGCCCTGCTGTTCAGTCATATCATGGGTGATCTGTACCTCAGCTCTATTTGGCGCCATACCATTTGATACCCTTACCCCCAGCAAACATCTGTCGATTTTAGTCTTGAATTTTTCAACTGAACTCCACCTCCCTCCTTCCTTCCCCCACCAATTAGAGGTGAGCAATAAATGCTGGCCTAGCCAGCGACACCCAAATCATATGAACGAATTAAAAAATCATGGCATCCAAGCCTTTTTGAGGGAGATACTTCCACATTCACACTACCATGTGTGAAGCATTGCCTCCTGATTTCACTCCTGAATGACCTAGCTCCAATACTAAGGTTATCACACAAAATATGTAGAGCTTCCCGGTGTCCTGATCAATATTCATCCCTCAACCAACATCACGAAAAAGCCGATGATCTGTTCATTATCACGTTCCTATTTGTGGGATCTTACTGTGTGTAAACCAGTTGTCATGTTTCTTGATATTACAACATTACATTTCAAAGCTCCTTCGGACATCCTGAGGTGGTGAAGGGTGCTATAGAAATGCAAATTCCTTCTGTTTTCCCTTCTTACCTGTGGGATGATGGTGAGTCTTTGTCTCAGATCATGTAGCCCGATGGTGGAGATGTCCAGTCCATCAATGAGGATCTTCCCCCCGGCTGATTCAATGATGCGGAATAGACAGTTGGTCAAGGAGGATTTCCCAGCACCAGTCCTACCAACAATGCCAATCTGTGGCCGAGAGAAAGAGAGAGAGAAATATCAGACACACGCCTGCCTGAGGGAAAGAGAGAGAGATCAGACATACACCTGTCTGAGAGAGAGCAGACACACACCTGTCTGAGAGAGAGCAGACACACACCTGTCTGAGAGAGAGAGCAAACACACACCTGTCTGAGAGAGAGAACAAACACACACCTGTCTGAGAGAGAGAACAAACACACACCTATCTGAGAGCAGACACACACCTGTCTGAGAGAGAGCAGACACACACCTGTCTGAGAGAGAGAGAGCAAACACACCTGTCTGAGAGAGAGCAGACACGCATCTGTAAGAGAGAGAACAGACACACACCTGTCTGAGAGAGAGAGAGAGCAGACACACACCTGTATGAGAGAGAGCGCAGACACCTGTCTGAGAGACAGCGCAGACACACATCTGTCTGAGAGAGCAGACACTGCCCCTATTCAATAAACATTTTAACAAAAGACAACAAAGCCCTTTGATGGTATAGAACTTGAGTGTTGCTGAAAAAAAAGGACATGCTGTTGACGTTTTCATCTTACACTCGTCAGGACAAGTTCTCAAGAATATAAATTCTAAAGGGAACAACAATTTAAACTGCATAAGAAGAGAATTGTCAACATTGTTCTTGGCAACCATTCTCTAGTATGAAAGCTATTTGACTGTGCAGTGCATCACAACTGAGTCCAATTTTATGGCCAAGCTTTAACTGGACAGCAATCAGGAATATTGAACCACAGTGCATTCATTTCTTTCCTCTCTCTCCTCCTTGACTCTGGGACGCTGTGGTCGACTGGGGCACTCTCAGATTAGCTATCATAGCGCAAACCACAGATTAACCTACGCCCTTCCTGATCTGGTTAGTGAATTTACTGAACCAACAAGACTGCCCAATTTGCAAAGAAAAAATAAGTTTTGAGAAAAGGGCACAAATGGTTGAAAGTCATGACCATTATAAAACACTGGCTAAACCTCGTCTTCAGTGTGTGTCCAATTCTGGGCACTGCACTTTGGAATGGATGTCATGGCCTTTGAAAGGGTGCAGAGGAGGTTTACCAGAACGATTCCAGGGATGAGAGACTCCAGTTATGTGGAGAGACTAGGGAAGCTGGGATTGTTCTCCTTACAGCAGAGGCGTTAAGGCGAAATTTAGTAGACTCATTCAAAATTATAAAGGTTTTTGATAGAGAGTAAATAAGGAGAAACTGTTCCCACTAGCAGGAGGGTCAGGAACTAGAGGTCCCAGATTTCAGGTAATTTGTAAAAGTGCAGAGAGGGAGAGGAGGAGAATCCTTTGTCACGCAACGAGTTAGGATCTGGAATGCGCTGCCTGAAAGGGTGGTGGAAGCATATTCAATAGTAACTTTCAGAAAACAATTGGATAAATAGGAAAAGGTAAAATTTGCAGGAATATTGGGAAAGAGCAGGGGTTGTGGGACTAATTGGATGACTCTTTCAGAAAGCCAACATAGGCCCAGTGGGCTGAATAACCTCCTTCTAAGCTGTGAGATTCTATGATTTTATTTTTATTTTTATTTTACCTTTTCATTTGGCCTGATGTCACAAGTGAGGCCGTGTAGCACCAGATCCAGCTCTGGTCTGTAACGAACCTCATAATCCAGGAATTTAATTTCCCCCTTGTCTGGCCAGTCCTTTTCTGGTCGATGGTCCATTACCCAAGGAGCCTGAGAAGAAACAAATTTGAAAAAAAATCATTAAAAACAAGCTTTCTTTTTATGCGCTAAACTTTATAAAAATGCCCAAATTCCTCTCTTGACCATTGCTGGATAATGAGCTAAGAGTAGAGCAGTACATGTCCCCCAGATATTAGTTCACTCTAAACGGCACTAAATGTCCCAACACTCTCAAACTTCAGGGAGTTATGGCAGGGTGGGATGAGCGAGGGGGGAGCGGGGGGGTTGTCAATCCTCACTGCATTTCCTCTCACCAACCTAAAGGAAAGAACTTGCATTTCAAACAAGAGCAGGGGAAGTCTCCCCGGTGTCCTGGGGCCAATATTTATCCCTTGATCAACATCACATAAAATTGATAGCAGGTAATGCAGCCATTATCACACTGCACTTTGTTTCTGTGCTGTACCGTTGGTGTAACTCAAATCAATTCCAGTCCTCCTGTCTATGATGATTGATGCCTGTCTCATTGCTGTCTCCCAATTCCAGGGAACCCTGTAATCATTTCCCCTCATTCCCATCACTGCATTCTGGATACCTCATTGTCCAGTTTGGTATATTCGGAAACTCTCTCCACAGACACAATGTTAGTCTCCAGCTCAGATGTCTGCCTGACCAGCCAATTCAGTGCTTGGGTCACCTGAGGGGAAGTGGACAGAAAAACAATTGATCAAAGCAAGCACAAGAGGAAGAGACAGAGAGTGACTCGGCTCACTGAATGACAACATTCACCAGAGTTACCCTACACAGTGCCACAATCCCAGGCAGATGTTGAAGGTCCACGCCACAGCAGGATAGGGCACAGGTCTGTGCCTGCGCTTCCACACACAGTTAAATGATGGGGTCTGTGTCCTCGAGTACTCAATACGGTGCAGGAATGCATCCGTGACTCCCCATAAGGTGATGGGATGTGGGTCTGTCTGTGATTCCCTCACACAAGGAGGTTCATGTCAAACTTGCAGAGTCCTTAGCTTGGTAGGTATCCTTGAACCAATCTTGATCCTTACTGCTACTGGAGGAAGAAGCCACACAGACTCCCTAACTCATTCATTCCTTTGAGGAAGCCGTGTAAAGACATTTAACTTTAGAACTTGAACTGGAAAGGTGGAAGAAATGTTCTCATGCATAGGACTCTTCGATTATGGAATACATTAAACCAGGGTCAGGATATTTGAGACAGAATTACTGAAGCACTTGATGGAAGTAAATCTCAAAGGGAGTAGGAACGACGATGTTATGTGGGATTAGATAGCCGTTGGCTCTCAGAGGGGAGCTAGCACAAGGAAAGGCAGGATGGACCATATGGCTTCCTCCAGTAGCAACATTTCTACAATTCTAGAATAAGCCTTCTCAGATAAAAGTAATTGATTTTTATTATTCATTGTGGGGATGTGAGGAATACTGGCAACGCCGACACTAATTGCCCATCCCTACTTGCCCTTGACCAGGTGAAGATGGGTGTGAAAATACAACTAGTCCCAATAACTTGAGGCGTCTCAGCTGCAAGAGGGGCCATGTGGAGAACTGGGCAGAAAGGAAACGTTTAACCAGAGGAGTTTGACCCAACTCATGATATTTAGAAATGTTGAAACAGCTGAATCAACCCAACCAGTATATGTCTACAATGGGAGATGTACTCACATTTAATGCATATGAAATGGAGAGACCAACCAGCCCACTAGCCAAACTGCCTCTGGAAGTAACAGAAAACAGAGCAGCAAAGAACACCACTAAATTGCCGACAAACTCCAGGCGAACTGCAAGCCACCTGCAAGGAAAGACAAGGTGATGGTTCCCTTACAGCTACAATGGGGCAGACTGCCAACAGTATACAGGTTAAGTATAAACATATCTCATATAGCTCCTTATATGAGTCTCTCAGATACATCCCAAACTACTTCACGTGCAGTGAATTATCTAGGCCTCAGTGTGGTCCATTTGGTAGCCACTCTTACCTCTGAGTCTGAAGAAGAATCATACAGGCTCAGGATGTTAACTCTGTTTCTCTCTCCACAAATGCTGCCAGGCCTGCTGAGTTTTTCCAGCGCTTTCTGTTTTTATTTCTTATCTCTGAGTCAGAAGGTTGTGGGTTCAAGTCCCACTCCAGAGACTTGAGTACAAAATCTAAGCCGAGTGCTGCATTGTCAGAGCATAATCTATCCTCTTCATTTGCCTTGCCTTACAAATTAATGTCCAACTGTTAACCTAGCCTCAGATTACACCTTTTTGTTAGAGCTGAGAAGATTAATAGGCGATTTAATTGAGGCATTCGGAATTATGAGGGGTTTTGGCAGAGTAGATAGAGAGACATTTTTCACTGGCTGGAGGATCGTTAACTAGACGACAAGGATTTTAAGATTATTGGCAAGAGAACAAGAGCGGGAGAGTGAGAATTTTGATTTAACACTGCAAGTTATTGCAATCTGGAATGTGCCGCCTGAAAGGACGGTGGATGCAGATTCAATAGTAACTTTCAAAAGGGAATTGTATAAACATTAAAAAGGAAAAACAAATTGCAGAACTTTGGGAAAAGAGGGGATTGGGATTAATTGGTTAGCTCTTTCAAAGAGCCAGAACAGACATGATGGGCTGAATGGTCTCCTCCTGTGATGTAGTGGTGGTGTGTTATAGTTCACTCGGGGAGTCCGAGTTGCTATGGCAGCCTGTACTTTTACAGGCATGTTGCAGTTTGGAGCTATGGATAGTGATGGTAGAGGCTCCACTTTCTTACCATCACATGGCTGACCAGGAATCTCTTCTACTTCTACTTGGTGTGTGTTAGAAGGATCTGCAGGTTGATAATTAACCTGTTTGCTAACATAACGAATGCACCTTCCTTGCTATTAAGTAGTGGGGTAGGACTTAAACCTGGAGCTCCGGCTCAGTGACAGGGACGTGAGCCCACTGTGCCACAAGACCCCCTCTCCCTGCCTGTGGTGTAAGATTCGACAATTGATTGAATGCTCTGTTCAGTTCAGATTCCATCAGGTCCCCACACAATGATTATGGTCTCTGCACCAACAAATACAGGCAAGTGTTAGCATAGTGGTATTGTCAATGGACTAGTATTCCAGAAACCCAGGGTAATGCTCTGGGGGCCTGGGTTCAAATCCCACCATGGTGGATGGTGAAATTGGAATTCAATAACAATCTGGCATTAGAAGCCTGATGATAACCATGAAACCATTGCCACTTGTTGTAAAAACCCATCTGGCTCCTACCCTTTAGGAAATCTGCTGGTCTTACATATGATCCCAGAACCATAGCAATGTTAAATACCCTCTGAACAAGGGCAATTAGGGATGGGCAATAAATGCTGGCCTAGCATTTATGAATGAATTTTAAAACTGTTAAGAAAAGCATGAGCAAACATACAGGAAAGGATATTACCTGTTTGCTACAATCCGGGGAAAGATGCATTTCACGTTTCCATTAATGATTTGTTCATTGTTCATCAGGAATCGGGCCTGATGCCCATAGGCTCGGATTATGGGCAAACCAGTCACTGTCTCACTAAAGTGTGAGTAGATGGGGGACCCGGTCACAGATTCTAACCGTCGAAGCTGCCGGGATGTGACGATATAAAAGATCTGCAACAACAAATGGGTTCTCAGGTCAACAATCTGAGGCAGAAGGTTTGCTGTTTTCCTCAATAGGAGTCAAGCAGTGAATGATTGAAATACTATGATGTAGATTTGAAATCCAAATAATAACAGACCCATGTTACAGCACACAACTGCTTTATTTCAAGAATGAAAGTTAAAAACAAAAACATTCCTATTTAGTGTCAAACGCGCAACTCGATACCATTTTCGCAATACTGAATCGTGGCAGGCAAATTGAAACTCGCTCTACACTGTCCCCATCAACATTCCCAGGACAGGTACAGCACGGGGTTCGATACAGAGTAAAGCTCCCTCTACATTGTTCCCATCAAACACTCCCAGGGCAGGTTCAGCACAGGGTTAGAAATAGAGTAAAGCTCCCTCTACACTGTCCCCATCAAACCCCCCCCAGGGCAGATACAGCAAGAAACTGGCAGGTGAATCAGATGAGCAGTGGTCGTCATAGAGTTATACAGCACAGAAACAGGCCCTACGGCCCATCATGTCCATGCCAGCCATCAAGCACCTATCTATTCTAATCCCACTTTCCGGCACTTGGCCCGTAGCCCTGTATCCTGTGGCGTTTCAAGTGCTCATCTAAATACTTCTTAAATGTTGTGAGGGTTCCTGCCTTTACCACCCCCTCATGAATCTGTTCCAGATTCCAACCATCCTCTGGGTGAAAAGATTTTTCCTCAAATCCCCTCTAAACCTCCTGCCCCTTACTTTAAATCTATGCCCCCTCATTATTGACACCTCCACTAAGGGGAAAAGTTCCTTCCTATCTGCCCTATCTATGCCCCTCATAATTTTGTATACCTCTATCAGGGACTCCTCAGCCTTCTCTGCTCTGAGGAAAACAACCCTAGCCTATCCAGTCTCTCTTCATAGCTGAAATGCTCCAGCCCAGGCAACATCCTGGTGAATCTCCTCTGCAACCTCTCCAGTGCAATCAAATCCTTCCGAAAGTGCGGCAACCAGAACTGCACACAGCCTAACTAGCATTTTATACAGCTCCAACATGACCTCCCTGTTCTTACATCCTAAGCCTCGGCTAAAAAAGGCAAGTATCCATTAGGCCTTCTCAACCACCTTATCTACCTGTCCTGCTGCCTTCAGGGATCTATGGACATGTACACTAAGGTCCCTCTGAACCTCTGTACTTCCTAGGGTCCTATCATTCATTGTGTATTCCCTTGCCATTTTAGTCCTCCCAAAATGCATCACCTCACACTTCTCAGGATTAAATTCCATTTGCCACTGCTCTGTCCATCTTACCAGCCCATTATATCGTCCTATAATCTAAGGCTTTCGTCATCATTATTTACGACACCACCAATTTTCGTGTCATCTGTGAACTTACTTAGAAACATAGAAAATAGGAGCAAGGGTAGGCCATTTGGCCCTTCAAGCCTGCTCCACCATTCACTATGATCATGACTGATCATCCAACTCAATAGCCTGCTCCCGCTTTCTCCCTATATCCTTTCATCCCTTTCACCCCAAGAGCTATATCTAACTCCTTCTTGAAAACATACAGTGTTTTGACCTCAACTACTTTCTGTGGTAGCAAATTCCACAGGCTCACCAAATTTCTCCTCATCTCAATCCTAAATGGTCTACCCCATATCATCAGACTGTGATCCCTGGTTCTGGACTCCCCCACCATCAGGAACATCCTTCCTGTATCTACCCTGTCTAGTCCTGTTAGAATTTTATAGGTTTCTATGAGATCCCCCCTCATTCTTCTGAACTCCAGCGAATATAATCCTAACCAACTCAATCTCTCCTCATATGTCAGTCCCGCCATCCGAGGAATCAGTCTGGTAAACCTTCACTGCACTCCCTCATAGCAAGAACATCCTTCCTCAGGTAAGGAGACCAAAACTGCACACAATATTCCAGGTGTGGTCTCACCAAGGCCCAGTATAATTGCAGCAAGACATCCCTGCTCCTGTATTCGAATCCTCTTGCTATGAAGGCCAACATACCATTTGCCTTCTTTACCGCCTGCTGCACCTGCATGCTTACTTTCAGCGACTGGCGTATGAGGACACCCAGGTCTCGGTGCACATTCCCCACTCTCAATTTATAGCCATTCAGATAATAATCTACCTTCCTGTTTTTGCTACCAAAGTGGATAACCTCACATTTATCCACATTATACTGCATCTGCCATGCATTTACCCACTCACTCAGCTTGTCCAAATCACACTGAAGCATCTCTGCATCCTCCTCACAGCCCACCCTCCCACCCAGCTTTGTGTCATCTGAAAATATTACATTTAGTTCCCTCATCTAAATCATTAATATATATTGCAAATAGCTGGGGTCCCTGCACCGATCCCTGTGGTGCCCCACTAGTCACTGCTTGCCATTCAGAAAAAGACCCGTTTATTCCTACTCTTTGTTCCTGTCTGCCAACCAGTTTTCTATCCATCTCAATACACTACCCCCAATTCTATGCGCTTTAATCTTACATGCTAATCTCTTATGTGGGACTTTGTCGAAAGCCTTCTGAAAGTCCAAATAAATCATATCCATTGGCTCCCCCTCATCCTCGAAAAATTCCAGCAGATTTGTCAAGCATGATTTCCCTTTTGTAAACCCATGCTGACTCTGTCCGATTCTGCCACTGTTTTCCAAGTGCTCAGCTATTAAATCTTTTATAATGGACTCTAGAATTTTCCCCACTACCAACGTCAGGCTGACTAGTCTATAATTCCATGTTTTCCCTCTACTTCCCTTTTTAAATAGTGGGGTTACATTAGCTACCCTCCAATCTGTAGGAACTGTTCCAGAGTCTATAGAATCTCGGAAGATGACCACCAATGATTCCACTATTTCTAGGGCCACTTCCTTAAGTACTCTGGGATTTAGATTATCAGGCCCTGGGGATTTATTAGCCTTCAATCCCATCAATTTCCCCAACACCATTTCCCTACTAATACTGATTTCTTTCAGTTCCTCTCTCTCACTAAACTCTGTGTTCCCCAACATTTCTGGTATGTTATTTGTGTCCTTCTTTGTGAAGACAGACCAAAGTATGTATTTAGTTGGTCAGCCATTTCTTTGTTCCCCAATTTAAATTCCCCTGTTTCTGACTGTAAGGGACCTATATTTGTCTTCACCTACCTATAGAAACTTTTACAGTCAGTTTTTATGTTCCCCGCAAGCTTACTCTCATACCCTATTTTCCCTTTCTTAATCAATCCCTTCTTCCTCCTTTGCTGAATTCTAAACTGCTCCCAATCCTCAGGTCTGTTGTTTTTTCTGGCCAATTTGTATGCCTCTTCCTTGGATCTAATACTATTTCTAATTTCCCTTGTAAGCCATGGTTTGGCCACCTTTCCTGTTTTACTTTTGCACCAGACAGGAATAAACAATTGTTGCAGTTCACCCATGCGCTCTTTGAATGTTTGTCATTCCTTTAAGTAACGTTTCCCAATCCATCATAGCCAACTTGCACCTCATACCATCGTAGTTTCCTTTATTAAGATGCAGGACTCTAGTCTCAGAATCAACTACGTCACTCTCCATCTTGATGAAGAATTCTATCATATTATGGTCGCTCATCCCCAAGGGGCCTCGCACAACTAGATTGCCAATTATTCCTTTCTCATTACACAATACCCAGTCTAGGATGGCCAGTTCTCTAGTTGGTTTCTCAATGTGTTGGTCCAGAAAACCAACCCGTATACACTCCAGAAATTCCGCCTCTATGGTATTATTACTAATTTGATTTGCCCAATCTATATGCAGATTAAAGCCACCCATAATTACAAATGCTCCTTTATTGCATGCGTCTCTAATTTCCTGTTTAATGCCATTCTCAACATCACCACGACAGTTTGGGGGTCTATATACAACCCCCACTAACGTTTTTTGCCCCTTAGTGTTTCTCAGCTCTACCCATACAGGTTCCACATCGGAGCTAATATCTTTCCTCACTATTGCGTTAATTTCCTCTTTAACCAGCAATACAACTCCACCACCTTTTCCTTTTTGTCTGCCCTTCATAAATACTGAATACCCCTGGATATTCAGTTCCCATCCCTGGTCACACTCCAGCCATGTCTCTGTGATCCCGACTATATCATACCTGTTTACATTTATTTGCTTGATTAATTCATCCACTTTATTATGAATGCTCCTCACATTAAGGCACAAAGCCTTAAGGTTTGCCTTTTTAACATTACTTGTCCTGTTCCCACTATTTTTCATTGAGGCCCTGTTTGATTCTTGCCCTTGATTTCTCCATCACTTTTCTTATTACCCTTTCTGTCTTTTGTTCTTGTCCTTGATTCCCCCTCCTCTGACTCCTTGCATTTTCCCATCCCCTTGCCGTTTTAGTTTAAACCCTTCCCAATCAGTTACTGATCATACCTCCTATATTCGCGTCTAAATCATTAATGTACACTACAAATAGCATGGGTCCCAGCACCGATCCCTGCAGTACACCACTCGTCACAGGCTTCCAGTTGCAAAAAAAGAGCCTTTGACAATCACCCTCTGCCTCCTGCCACTCAGCCAATTTTGGGTCCAATGTGCCAAATTTCCCTGGATCCCATGGGCTCTTACCTTCTTGACCATTCTCCCATATGGGACATTGTCAAATCCTTACTGAAGTCCATGTAGACTACATTAACTACACTACCCTCATCTACACAACTAATCACCTCCTCGAAAAAGTAAATCAAATTTGTTAGACATGGAGCTCAATCCTGTCCCTCAGAATTTCTTCCAATAGTTTCCTTACCCCTGATGTTAGGCCCACTGGCCTATAATTACCTGTTTTATCTCTAATACCCTTCTTGAATAATGGTACCACATTCACTGTCCTCCAGTCCTCTGGCACCTCTCCTGTGGCCAGAGTGGATTTGAAAATTAGTGTCAGAGCCCCTGAAATCTCCTCCCATGCCTCACATAGCAGCCTGGGATACATCTAATCTGGGCCTGGGGATTTATCTACTTTTAAGCCCCCTAAAACCACTAATGCCTCCTCCCTTTCAATGCTAATTTGTTCAAGTATATCACAGTCCCTCTCCCTGATTTCTACACCTACATCGTCCTTCTCCACAGTGAACACAGATTAAAAGTAATCATTCAAAACCTCACCTACATCCTCCGGCTCTACACACAGATTACTACTTCAGTCCCTAATGGGCCCTACTCTTTCTCTGGTTATCCTCTTGCCCTTCATATATTTATAAAATACCTTAGGATTTTCCTTTATTTTGCCCGCCTGTGATTTTCATGCCCCCTCTTCACTCTCCTAATTTTCTTTAAGTACCCCCCCCCCCCCACCCCACCAACTATTATTTCTATACTCCTCTGGGGCTTCCGCTGATTTCAGCCCTCTATCTGCCATAAGCCTCTGTTTTTCCCTTTATCCAATCCTCTATATCCCTTGACATCCAGGGTTCTCCAGACTAGTTGATCCTACCTTCCACCTTTATGGGAACATGTTGGCCCTGAACTCTCACTATTTCCTTCTCGAATGACTCCCACTGGTCTGATGTAGACTTTCCCACAAGTAGCTGCTCTTAAGTCCACTTTGGCCAGATTCTGTCTTATCACATTGAAATCGGCCTTCCCCCAATTCAGGACCTTTATTTCTGGTCCATCATTGTCCTTTTCCATAACTACTTTAAATCTTACAGAATTATAGTCACTATCCCCGAAGTGCTCCCCCACTGACACTTCTCCCACTTGTCTGGTTTCATTCCCTAAGATTAGGCCCAGTACCGCCCCTTCTGTTGTAGGACTTTCTACGTGCTGGCTCAAAAAGTTCTCCTGGATACTCTTTAAGAATTCCACCCACCCCTCTAAGCCTTTCACACTAAGACTGTCCCAGTTAATATTGGGGAAGTTGAAATCCCCTACTATTACCCTATTATTTTTACACGTCTCTGAGATTTGCCTACATATATGTTCCTCTTTCTCCCCCTGACTGTTTGGAGGCCTATAGTACACTCTCAGCAAAGTGATTTCCCCCTTTTAGTTTTTAAGTTCTACCCATATGGCCTCATTTGAGGAGCCTTCTAAGATACCATCCCTCCTTACTGCAGTAATTGACTCATTGATCAATAATGCAATGCCACCTCCTCTTTTACACTCCCCCATCCCCGTCATGCCTGAAGATTCTATACCCTCGAATAAGGCCAGTCCTGCCCTTCCCTCAGCCATGTCTCTGTGATAGTAACAATATCATATTCCCATGTGTTAATCAACACCCACAATTCATCTGCCTCACTTGTAAAACTCCTTGTGTTAAAATCAATACAATCCAGCCTTGCATTATTTCCTGTGCCTTAACAGGTCTATATTGGCTCTGCCTTCCAGACTGACTTAATTTCTCTTCTATAGTTGGCTGTGCATCACCCACTACAGTGCCTTCACTCTGTATCTCATCCCCCTGCCAAATTAGTTGAACCCCCCCCACCCCACCCCGCCACCAACAGCACTAGCAAACCTCCCCGCAAGGATGTTGGTCCCATTCCGGTTCAGGTGCAACCCATCTGGCTTGTACAGGCCCCACATTCGCCAAAAACAGACCCAGTGATCCAGGAAACTAAAGCCCTCCCTCCTGCACCATCTCTTCAGCCACGCATTCATCCTCTCTATCCTCCTATTCCTATACTTGGTTGTGTTTTATGTAAGAATCGCACAGTATTTGACCACAGAAACAGATCATTAGCTCCAACTGATTATGCTCTACACAAGCTTCGTCCCACACTAAATACTTCTCATCCTAACAGTTTATCATATTCCTTTCTCCCCTGTGTTTATCCAGCTTCCCCTTTAAATGTATCTCTAATATTAATCCCAACATTCTCGCTACTCGCTGGGTTAAGAAGTTTCTGCTGAATTCTTAACTGGATTTATTAGTGAATATCTGATATTTATGGTCTTAGTTTTGGTCTCTCCTACAAATGGAAATACCTTCTTTGCATCTACCCTATCAAATCCCGTTCATAACTTCAAAGGCCTCAATCATCCAACCCCAACTTCTTTTCTAAAGAAAAGAGCCCCAGCATGTTTAGCCTTTCCTCATGATTGTACTCTCTCTGTTCTGGTATCATTGTTTCGTTGAGCAGTTCCTATGGTTAGACACATTGAGAAAATGAGAGTTCGGCCAACATACCTGTATGAAATAGTAAATGATGGCAAGTGGTACAATCACAATAGTAAAATAAGGTGTAGCTAGGCAAATGACAAACAGTGTGCCAATCACACCAAAGAAGCAAGACAGCCAGCTCCGAAAGGTTAGTGGGATCGTCTCGTCGATGGTATAAATATCCTGCACAGGGAGAGAAGCAAAAGTCACAATTAAAATAAAAACTCTCCTTCTTCTGAATTGGATTCCCTTGAGTGAAGAGCATTGAAGGGTGATCTAATCGAGTGTTTAAGACAAACTGGAACACTCTACCTGATTGGGTGCTTGAAGAAGATTCCATTGGAAATTTCAAAAGGCAATGGACACATCATGCATTTATATAGCATCTTTAATTTGGTATAATATCCCAAGATTCTTCAAGAGAGCGTAAATCAGACAAAATTTGACATCAAACCACATAAGGAGATATTAGGACAGACAGCCAAAATTTGATCAAAGATATGGGTTTTAAAGAGCATCTTAAAAGAGGAGAGAGATGAGATAGGCAGACAAGTTTGGAGAGGGAATTCCAGAGCTTAGACAGATGAAGGCACTTTAGGACTGCCTTGGGCAGCAGACTCATGGGAACACCAACATCTGTAAGTTCCCCTCCAAGCCACTTAACATCCTGACTTGGGACTATATTGCTGTCCCTTCACTATCGCTAGGGCAAAATCCTGGAACTCCCTCCCTAACAGCACCTACACCACACAGACTTAACAAAAGAGTAACAAAGAGTTACACCACACAGACTGCAGCGTTTAAGAAGGCAGCTCACCACAATCTTCTCAAGGGCAATCAAGAATGGGCAAAAAACACCAGCAATGCCCACATCCCGGGAACCAATTTAAAAAAATTCACAAAGAGAGGGCGTGAAATAATGAAGCAAGGTTCCCACTCTTCACTATCCAGTAATCTGCTGAAAGGACAGGGTGAGTGGAGTTTGAAGGCCAGTGGATGATGGCCCCTACATAGAATTAAAGAAAGATCGTCTTTAAATAGCACCTTTAATATAGCTCAGCACTGGTCAAAAGTGGGGTCTTCCAGCCCAGGGTACGCCTGTTTAGCCGCCGAAGTTGCAAGGGAGCTATCGGAGCGGCATGACCATGAAAATCCTACCTTGGAAAATCGGTTGACAATCCTTCCCGTTGGCGTGGTATCGAAGAACAGCATGGGAACGTGTAGGATGTTATGCAGCAAGCGGGAATGCAGATCCCTGGAAGCGGCAATTGTCCCTTCTGTTATCAGGAATAATCCAAGGAACACAAAGACAGCTGAGGAAAATGAGAAAACAACAAGCAAGCTTGTAATCTCCAATTTTTCTCTGACCTTCATAGGGACAGGAGAAGAATATTCAGACCCTTGAACCTGTTCTGCCAATCAATAGATTACGGCTGATCTGTATCTTAACTCCATCTACCTGCCTTGGTTCTCTAATCCTTAATATCCTTACCCGACAAAAAAGCTATCAATCTTGGTGTTCAAATTTTCAACTGAGCCCCAGCCTCAGCTTTTTTGGGAGAGAATTCCAGATTTCCACTCCCCTTTATGTGAAGAAGTATTTCCTGATATCATCTCTGAACAGCCTAGCTTTAGTTTTCAGATTATGCCCCCTTGCTTAGCACTCTCTACCAGAGGAAATAGTTTCAATCATCTTAAACACCTCAATTTGATCACTTCTAAACATTTTTATACGGGAGTCTTGTCCACGCAATCTGCTATGATAACAGGGAAAATCATTATATGATTGAGCAGAATCAACACAGATTTATGAAAGGGAAACTGTGTTTGATAAATCTGTTCGAGTTTATTGAGATTCTAACTAGCAGGATAGTCACTGTTGTAATATAGAAAATGTGGCAACAATTTGCACACAGCAAGCTCCCACAACCAGCAATGTTATAGTGGCTAGGTAATCTGTTTGTTTAGGGATAAATATTGGCCAGAACATGGGGAGCACTGCCCCCTGTTCGACTTCGAAATAGCGTCATGGGATCTTTATCTAAGTGAGAAGGTGAGACTTCAGTCAAACATCTCATCCAAAACATTGCACCTCCAACAGTGTGGCACTCCCTTAGTACTGCACTCATGTCAGCCGAGATTTTGTGCTCAAGTCTCTGGAGTGGGACTTTAACCCAAAACTTTCAGTCAGAGGCATGAGAATACTACCAATTGAGGCAGGGTCTATGCCACAACAAATCAGAAAGTTCCAAATCAGATTTCTAAGAAAGAAGATAAAAATCAGGCTTTCATTCTCTTGAATTAAAGAAATTATGAGGGGCTTTTAATAGTGTACATGAGGAAAAACTGTTTTTGCTCACAGGAGGGTTGGTAACCAGAGGATACAGATTAGGATAATTGGCAGAAGAACCAGAGAGGAGGTATGGAGAATCTATTTACACAGCAAGTTGTGGCCTGAAAGGGAGGTGTAACTTTCAAAAGGGAATTGGATAAATATTTGAAAATGAGAAATTTGCAGGTATATGGGGAAAGAGCAGCAAGGCTGGTGAGGATAGGTAAGGTATGGGATACCTCTTTCAAAGAGCCAGCACAGGCACAAATGGTCTGACTAGCTCCTTCTGTACTGTAATGTTCTAGGGCATACTGCCTCAGATAGGAAACTTGAGTGCACCTCAAGTACCAGAAAACAAGAATGGCAATTGAGGTCACGTTGACCAGTGACCATTTTTTTTCCTGCTCACTCACCTCGAGTGTTGAACTGAGAGGTACCCACCTTGGGCGATCCCCAGAACGCCAAAAATGCCAATCCGTTTATCCCGTTCAGATGATGGGTAGGTGGTGTTGGCATAATAGCTAGCATCACTGGTCCAGTCACTGAGCCAGAGGTTCTGCCCAATGGTTGCCACATTCTGGGCGATGTATAGCACCATTATCAGCAGGGAGTACATCCAACCAATCATGCGTAGATATTTCCAGTAGACAGAGTACTTCACCTGTCAGTCATAAAAAAACAATAAATAGAGGCTTAGAGTACAAAAGCAAGGAAGTTATGATGAACCTTTATAAGGGACTGATTCAATCTCAAGTGGAGTACTGTGTTCAATCAACTCAGTCTCAGGACATCACTGCAGGAGTTTCTCAGGGTAGTGTCCTAGGCCCAACCATCTTCAGCTGCTTCATCAATAACCTTCCTTCCATCATAAGGTCAGAAGAGGGGATGTTCGCTGATGATTGTACAATGTTCAGCACCATTTGCGACTCCTCAGATACTGAAGCAGTCCATGTCCAAATGTAGTAAAACCTGGACAATATTCAGGCTTGGGCTGATAAGTGGCAGGTAACATTCACACCACACTGGTACTAGGAAATGACCATCGCTAACAAGAGAAAATCCAACCATCTCCCCCGACATCCAATGGTATTACCATCGCTGAATCCCCCACATTCAACTGGGCCAACCATATAAATACTGTGACTACAAGACCAGGTCAGAGGCTGGGAATTTTGCCTAACTCATCTCCTGACTCCCCAAAGCCTATCCACCATCTACAAAGCACAAGTCAGGAGTGTGATGAAATACTCTCCACTTGCCTGGATGAGTATAACTTCAACAATACTCAAGAAGCTCAACAATATCCACAAAGCAACCCACTTGATTCACATTCCATCCACAAACATACACTCCCTCCACCACCGTCGCACAGTGGCAGCAGCGCATTCCATCTACAAGATGCACTGTGTTATGATCCCAGCTGATGTTAATACCAGACAAGTCAAATCCCAGCATGAAACTTGGCTTGGTAAATCCTAACTTTTTTTTTAGAAACCATGGAGGTAAGTTATTGAACAAATTCACAAGAGTCTGCTGATGATCTTTTAACACAAAGAATAAAATATTTATTAAAACAAGAAAAATGAACTATATTAGACCAGGCAAAAAGGTTGGAAACATCTTAATACAAACACAAGAGACAATTCAAATTCCCACTATTCATTTCCCCAGCAGTGTCTTTACAGATACATAAACCAGTGAAGAGTTACCACTAGCTTGACACAAAGGCTTCTCGTTCGGGACTGCACAGTTGAAATGGTTATCTTCTGGTCAATTCCTGAGCATTCACTTGATGCTTCTCATCCAATTCATATCTCTCCCCGAGACATCCAAATCCCACACTCTAAACTCACCGTTTCTTCAACTGCAGAGCAAACAAAGGAGTTCCCTAAACTCAGTCTTCTAGTAGCACCTCTGCTCAACTTATCACTTTACTGAGTCCTACAACTGATTATTCAGTTAACTACTGTCCCAATAGCCTTGTAGTTTTTCTTCCCAGAGAGCTTAAAATCCCCGTCTTCTCTCTCTGATACACACTGAACACTCAAAGTTACACACCATCCTGACTTGGAAATATATCACCATTCCTTCACTGTTGCTGGGTCAATATCCTGGAATTCCCTCCCTAAAAGCACTGTGGGTATACTGACATCACATGGACTGTAGCAGTTCAAGAGGTGATACATCACTACCTTCTCAAGAGCAATTAAGAATGGGCAATAAATGCTGCCCTAGCCAGTGACACCCACATCCCATAAAAAATAATTCTGTGCACCACACTTTCAGAAGGAGGTGAAGGCATGGAGTGCAGAAAAGATTCAAGAGCATGGTTTCAGGGAAGAAGAGCTTCAGTTACATAAGAACATAAGAAATAGGCACAGGAGTAGACCATTCTGCCCCTTGAACCTGCTCTGCCATTCAATAAGATCATGGCTGATCTTCTTGTGTTTCAATTTCCACCTAACCCCAATAACCTTTGATTCCTTTGCCTAACAAAAATCTATCTACCTCTGCCTTAAAAATATTTAATGACCCCACCTCCACCACCTTCTGAAGCAGAGAATTCCAAAGTTGCACAACCTCTGAGAGAAAAAAATTCTCCTCACCTCTGTCCTAAAAGGGTGACCCCTAATTTTAAAAGTGTCCCCCTAGTTTTGAACTCACCCACAAGAAAAAACATCCTTTTGACATCTACCTTGTCAAGGCCGTTCAGGATCTCATATACTTTCATCAAATCACCCCTCACTCTTCTAAACTCCAGTGGAAACAAGCCCAGTGTGTCCAATCTTTCCCTATAAGACAACCCACTCATTCCAGGTATCAATCTAGTAAACCTCCTTTGAACCACCTCCAAAGCATTTACATCCTTCCTTAAATAAGGAGACCAAAACTGCACACAGTATTCGAGGTGCAGTCTCACCAATGCCCTGTATAACTGAAGCATAACATCCTTACTTTTATGTTCAATCCCTCTCGTAATAAAGGATAGCATTCCATTAGCCTTCTTAATTACTTGCTGTACCTGCATACTAACTTTCTGTGACATATGTACTAGAACACGTGATCCCTCTGCACCTCAGAATTATCAACCGTTAAGTCATACTCTGCTTTTTTGTTCTTCCTGCCAAAGTGAACAACTTCACATTTTCCTACATTAAACTCCAATTGCCAGATCTTTGCTCACTCACTCAACATCCATCTGCAACCTCATGTCCTCTTCACAACATACTTTCCTACCTATCTTTGTCATCTGCAAATTTAGCTACCATGTCTTCAATCCCCTCATTTAAGTCATTGATGTAAATTGTAAAAGTTGAGGGCCCAATACAGACTCCTGTGGGACTCCACTCATCACATCCTGCCAATTAGAAAAAGACCAATTTATGCATACTCTCTGTTTTCTGCCAGCCAACCAATCTTCTATCCATGCTAATATGTTACCCCATACACCATGCGTTTTTATTTTCCGTAATAATCTTTGATGTGGCACCTTATCAAATGCCTTCTTGAAATCCAAGTACAGTACATACGGGCTCCCCTTTATCCACTGTGCATGTTACTCCTTCAAAAAACTCCAATAAATTGATTTAACATGATTTTCCTTTCACAAAACCATGCTGACTCTTCCCAATTGCCTTGAGCTCTTCTAAGTGCCCAGCTATAACCTCCTTAATGATCGATTCTAATAACTTCCCCACGACAGGCATCAAGCTAACTGGCCTATAGTTTCCTGTTTTCCGCCTCCCTCCCTTCTTGAATAGACGGGTTATTTTACAAGGGTAGATTGGAAAAGTTGGAGTTATTCTTTTTAGAGAAGAGATGGTTGAGAGAAGTTTTGAGAGAGGTGTTCAAAATCAAGAGGGTCTGGACAGAGGAGATAGGGGAAACGGTTCTTATTGGCAGAAGGACGGAGAACCAGAGGACGCAGAATTAAAGGGATTGGTAGAAGAACCAATGGGGACATGAGGATAAACTTTTTTACGCAGTGAATGATTAGGATCTGAAATGCACTGCCTAAGAGCATGGTGGAACAGATTCAAGACAGGCATTCAAAAGAGAGCTGGATAATTGTCTGAAGAACTGATGTTGCAGGGCTACAGGGAGGAGGCAAGGGAATGGGACTAGCTGAGTTGCTCTTGCTGAGAGCCGGCATGGACACAATGGACCAAATTGTCTCCTTCTGTGCTGTAACCATTCAATGATTTTATTGTATGAATCTAAACCCCATCTGAATGCTCGCTTTCCATTTCTTTAGCATTTGTTCACTCTCCATTGTCACGATGTTTTGAATGTTTTCACAGTAATTATTTGGAAAAAAAAGTTACTTTCAAATATTTGGCTTTTAAAAGCATTATGTTCTTGTTCAGTTGTATAAAAGAGTTTTAGGAGATAGCTCATTAATATGACAAAGGGCTGTACTTTATGTTGTTTTCCCATAGATTGAAAATAATAAGCAATCTGTTACAGTAAGTCCTCACTATAAATTGTGGTTGCATTCCTGAAAATTGCAACTTTAAGTGAAACAGCTTTAAGTGAATCATGGCTTCCCATAGGAATCAATGTTAAAGCCGGAGTTAGGTTCCTTCAGATATTTCTTGCCTTGAGAAACGATGTACAAGTTGAAATACTGCGCTGTACACGTGCAGCACTGTGCATTCCTAGCTGGAATAACTTGCAAAATAAAATAAACCAATAAGTATAACAGAGATACTATATAAATTCAACTTAGATAACACTGAATCACCCAATCAAGGCCTGAGTAGCACAGCTAATGTGTCTCACCCACAGCACTCCTGAAACTCAGCTCAACTTTTTGCTTGCTTTCCTTCCCACTCTCTTGCTCTCTCTCTCTCTCCTTTCCCACTCTATCACCTTCCTCCCCCTCATTCTCACCCCCATCATAGCTCAGGGCAACCAGGCTGTACCTGAGCTCAGAGCCTGAATCCCTTCCTAACAACCTGCAGGGGCACAAGCCCCTGTCCTGGGCCACAGATTGAGCCTAGGACGTGTGTGCCATGGATTGAGCTGGGGAGGCGCAAATTGAGCTGAGAGGGCCCGCAGATTGAGCCAGGTGCCTCCATCAGTCCCTCCCCCACCAACCGTTATTCATACTTCACCACCCAGTGGTCAGCTTCCCATCCCGAATTGCCATGGCACCACTCCGAGTGCTGGTGACTGTGCTGGCCAAGCCTCTGGATCAGGCTCTCTGCCCCGCACTCCTGCTCCCCGAACCTGGGCCTCACTCTCTCCCCTCAGCCTTGGCCTCTGGTGACTGCAGCGGCGGCTCTGACATCAGAACATGGTGGCAGCTAGCCCAGAGTGAAGCGTGTGGGGGGTGGGTGGGTTGGGGGGGGGGTGGCGGGGCCAGGGTGCAGATGATGTAAACGTGAAAATGGTGCCGTAAATCAAAAGAAAAGCCCTAAAGAATGATTATGTTAAAATGAAATGACTTTAAGTGAGGCAACATAAAGTGAAGAATTACTGTACTAGTGTGGCAATTGGAAAAACATCTCACACCCTTGGTACTGGGGAGTCTTTGACACAGATTTCTGGTTATGAAGAGAGATAAAATATTGAAATTGGGACCCAGGCTGGTGGTGGTTTTGAAATTGGATGAGGTAGTCAGGCTAATATTCAGAAAGACATTAGGGCTTTGACTAAGGCTACAAGGTCAGAAATTCTGGAGGAGCATTTAGAAGTGAGTTTGTTTATGCCAAGTAAAATGAGTCACTGATGCAAGGACGTATGATGTGCTCTTTAATATGTATCATTATGTAAAGGAATATTATACAGTTTGGATTAGTGAGACTGGTTCACCTCCCTCTGAAAAAAACATCATATTGATTGTTATTCAGCCTTACTTCACCAATTGTTTGCACGGCCAGTTTTCAAAGAGATTAAAAAAGTATTTGTGTAAAAGATATGCCTATTCAATCCAATCTTCCTTTCCCTACACTGTTCCAGAGCTGACCATCATTCTGGAGCCGAGCACCATTCTGAAGTTGAGCCCCATTCTGGACCTGAGCGCCATTTCTGGGTCGAGCGTTATTACTGAGTCAGGCGCCGTTCCGGAGCCGTTTGTCATTCCAGAGCCGAGCACCATTCCGGAGCCGATTGTTATTCCTGAGCCAAGGGCCATTCCAAAGCTGAGTGCCATTCCACAGCCATCTAGAACTGAGCATCATTCCTGAAAATAGCGCTGTTATGGAGTCAAGCACCATTCCTGAGTCGAGCACCATTCAAGAATCAAGTGCTGTTATGAAATTGAGCACCATTCCAGAACTCAGCACCATTTCAGGAAATAACACCATTATGGAGTAGAGCACCATTCCAGAATCAAGCGGCATTATGGAGTCGAGTACCATTCCCGAAAAAAGCACCGTTATAGAGTTAAGCACAATTCCAGAACCAAACGCCGTTATGGAGTCAAGCACCATTCCAGAACCCAGCACCATTGCAAAAAATAGCATCATTATGGAGTCGAGCACCATTCCAGAGACAAACGCCATTCCAGTGTCAAGCACCACCTAGAATCAAGCACCAGCCAGAAAATAGTGTCACTGTGGAGTCAAGCACCATTCCAGAGTCGAGCGCCATTCCAGAGCTGAGTGCAATTCCAGAGCCAAGTACCATTCCAGAGCCAAGTGCCATTCCAGGGTTAAGTGCCATTTAGACCTGAGCACCATTCCAGAAAGTAGCACTGTTATGGAGTCAAGCACCATTCCACAGTCAAGCACCATTCCAGAGCCGAGTGCCATATAGAACCAAGCACCTGCCAGAAAATAGTGCCGTTATGGAGTCAGGCACCTTTCCAGAGTCGAACACCATTCCAGAGCCGAGCGCCATTCCAAAGTTGAGCACCATCTGGAACTGAGCACCAGTCCCGAAAATAGCGCCATTATGGAGTAAAGCACCATTCCAGAGTCAAGCTTCATTCCAGAATCAAGCACTGTTATGGAGTCAAGCACCAGTCCAGAGTTGAGCACTATTCCAGAGCCAAGCACCATTCCAGAAAATAGTGCCATTATGGAATCGAGCAGCAGTCCAGATTTGAGTGACATTCCAGATCTGAGTGCCTTCTAGAACCAAGCACCATTCCAGAAAATAGCACTGTTATGGATCAAGCACCATTTCAGAGTCAACTGCCATTCCAGAGTTGAGCACCATTCCAGAGTTGAGCACCATTCTGGAGTCAAGCACCATTACAGAGTTGAATGCCATTATGGAATCGAGCGCCATTACGGAGTTGAGCACCATTCCTGAGCCAAACGCCATTCCACAGCTGCTGCCAGATTGCTCCAAGTTTGGAATTAGGAAAATTTGTGAAAGGTGATTTCCTGTCATTGAGCCACTGATCTTCTGTTCTATTCAGCGAGAAGATCTTCCAATCCTTTTATTCACTGGTTTGGGCAATATTGGGGACCCCTTATGTGACAGATCTCAGAATATTACAATCCTACCACTCTAAGCACTGCACCAATAATCTGCAACGATTGGTAACTGCTGTCATCCTTAAAGGAAGGACTAGCCTGTCAGAACCTTTTGCTTTGACACTCAGTCTATATGGTCAATGACTTACAACCTTCAACAACTCCTGTATGCAGATGAGACCTTACCTTTCCTGTTTCAACGGCTTCTTTCTCTATCAGTCTCTGACCCTTCACCGCTTCCACATGTCCTTCTTTCTCTGATGCCAGTACCTTGTCCCTCATGGCCTTCTTCAGAGATACTCTTACGCTGCTTTTGCTGAAGAAAGAATCATAATAAGTTAAACGGAAAATCTCCTTCAATTAAAACCTCCACTGGGCTGCTCTCTGATTGCTCAGTTAGTTCGTGAATTTTTTACTGTCATATTTAAACCAAACGGACCAAGAGAAACAAAAGGCTCCCATTTCTATTTCACTTTCACTATCTCAGGATGTCCCAAAGTGCTTCCCAGCCAATTAAGTACTTTTTGAAGAGTGGTCACGGTTGTAATATATGAAACACAGCATCCAATTTGAACCCAGAAGACAGTAATGATCAGATAATCTAGTGATGCTGATTGAGGGATAAATATTGTACCAGGACATCAGGGAGAACTGCCCTGATCTTTTTCAAATGGTGCCACTGAGTTGTTACATCCACCTGAGAGGACAGACAGGACCTTGTTTTAACATCTCACTGGAAAGTTGGCACCTCTGGCAGAGCAGCACTCCCTCAGTTCTGCACTAGATTGTTTGCTTAAGTCTCTGGAGTGGGATCTGAACCCATGACCTTCTGGTTCAGAGGTGTGTTACCAAGGGTAGTGCTAGGGACACTTCACTGAGCTGAGAGAGAACTAGTGGGAATCCTGCTCCTAATCATCATATTAGGAGTGTGTGTGTGTGTATATATACATGTGCATATACACATCTGTTTCTGTGTGCATTTGCATGTATCGCACACAAGTTTCTGCTTGTTTGTGTTTGTGAGAATGTGCTTGCATGTATGCATGAGTTTGTGTGTGTGTGTGCATGCATTTATTTGTATGCATCTGTGTATGCAAGCATGTCCATGTGTTTGTGGGGTGCATGCATCTCTTGCTGTATTTGTGCATATGTAAGTGTATGCAGGTGGTGGGCAAGGATAGGATCAAGGTTGAGAAATGGCTGTCAAAACTCATCAGCTGTCATGTACATGGTTGCTCAAATAAGGTATGTTGGCACTGGCTAAAAAGATTTGAAAAGTGACAGCAAGTTCCTTGATCTCATGCTCCTGGAATGAAGTGGGTTTAAATTCATGAGCTGTGAACCAGTGAATTTTAACCTGTGTTCCCTCAAGGCCCAGCCCGCACTGGCAAGGGTTTGGTAGAGAATCATTCCTGTGGAAATCACAGAATGATACAGCACAGAAGGAGGCCATTCAGCCCATTGTACCCGTGCCAGCACTTTGAAAGGTTATTCCAATTCCCTATCCTTTCTCCACAACCTTGCAAATACTCTCCATTCCATTCAATGCCATCCCTCACGTGGATAAGAGCCAATCCCCCAGTCATGTGGCTGAGCAGGTTTTTATTGATGTTTACCTCCACTTCCTACATCTGGCACGCTCACTGTTCTCCCGTTTCAGTGTTAGAGTCACCACATCACTTGGATGTTCATCTGCCTGGGGTTCCTGATCATCACCCAGTGTGAGATCTTCTTCTGTCACCACATTGACTGAAAGTAGACAGGAATAGAGAATGAAATATCATTGAAGGCCGCTCGGTCCATGGAGCCCCGCCACCCGCTGAGATCTCTGCGGTCCTCTAATTAGTTTTACCATGTGTTATGTGGAGGGGCTGGAGGTTGGGCTTGTGCCCCTTGAAGCAGGAGACATCAAAGGGAGGTTGAATACCAGTGTATTATGAGAGATTTTGATAGAGTAGATAGGGAGAAACTGTTTACATGAGGAGGAGTTCAGTAACCAGAGACCACAGATTTAAGATAATTTAAGAAAAGCCAGGCCAAAGGCGGAGAGAGGGGGCACTGGGTTGGGGTTGCTTGCAAAGGCAGGGAAGCAAATTCAGTAGTAACTTTCAAAAGGGAATTGGGTAAAAACTGGAAGAGAAAAACTTACAGGGCCACAAGGGAATAGCAGGCGGAGGTGGGATTTATTGAATAGCTCTTTCGAAGAGCCAGCACAGGTTCGATCAGCTGAATGTGTCTCATGATTTGGGATGTGATGAACCTGGAATGTCAGAAGAATTACAATGTTTTGAGAATGCCAAGAAGTTGGGGCAAACGGAGGACGACACTGGTAAATGGAGGCCCCTCTTAAATGGAGCATAAACATTAGCGCAGGTCGTTGCGCTGTAAATTCTATGTAATTCCATGTGGGTCCAATGGAGTTCACACACACATGTTCACACATGTACATGCACACAAATGCACATGCATGCACACACACATACATGTACATGCACACATGTATGTACTCATGTACGTACATGCACGCATGTATGCGCACACACATGTTTGCAGCCACCAGGCGTGTGGGTTTTTTCTTAATTGTCAATGAAATCTGTTGTTCAGTGACCAGAACAGGATGCACAGTGCACATTCCTGCACCACCTAGTGGCTGGGGATGACTGGCACCCGCCCAGGAACTGGAATGTGTCTGGAAAGTAGGCATGGCAAAATGGAAAGGGCAATGCCAGGACATTGCTGTAGTGACTTCCTCAAAGACACATTTAATTCACTCTGAGGCTGAACTGTTTGCAACGTTGGTATCATATCTGACCCAAAGACAAGTTTCTGGTCACACACTCTCTCCATCGCTAAGATCTCATATTTCCCTCAGTAACCGCCCAGCTGCACTTTATCTCAGCCCTTCTGGTTTTGAAATCTTGACACCTCCAGACTGGACTATTCAATGCTCTCATGACAGGCTTCCCACTTGCAACCTTCTGTAAACTTCAGCTCAGCAGCCTCTGCTACCCCCCATGGCCTAACACGAAGTCATGTTCCTCTATCACCCCTGTGTTCTCTGACTATTGGCTCCCATTCCACAACGCCTCATTTTTAGAATTCTCATCCTCCTTTTCAAAGCTCTCCCTGGTCTCCCCCTCCATATCACTGTAATCTCCTCCAACACCACAACCCTCTGAGATATCTGTTCTCCTCTAATTCTGGCCTCTTGAGCATTCACGATTTTAATTACTCCACCATTGGATGTCCTGCCTTCAGCTGCCTGGCCCCTGAGCTCTGGAATTCCCTCCCTAAACCTCTCCATCTCTCTCTCTCTCTCTCCTCTTTTAAGGCATTCCTTAAACCCTACCTCTTTGACAAAGTTTGTGGTCACCTGTCCTAATATCTCCTGACGTGACTCAGTGTCAACTTTTGCTTGATAACACTTGTGGGAAGCATCCTGGGATATTTTGCTACATTAAAGCGCTATATAAATTCAAGTTGTTCTTGTTGTCAGTCAAGAAAAACAACAAAAGTTAAACTTATTGCATAAACATTTGAGTGGGGGCGATGAAGAGCGAAAACTGCCTGGAGTGCAGGGGGTGAGTTTAATGAATTGAGTTATATCGTTCACATCCCCAGTTATCGTATTCCTTGCACTAACAATGTTGTGGATATGACCTGACTATAGCCAGAGCTGAGCTGGAGAGGATGTTTAAAGATCCAATCATTAAATTGTTTGTGTAACTGCGGAAATTGAAAAGGTGGGTGGGGCAGTGTGGTGGATCTGTCTGGAGGCTACATACCTGTTGCCTCTCCCTCCTCACTGCGGTCCCCTTCTCCGTATGTGTTCAGGAAGTCTGCAAACGCCCCCTTGTTTGCCTTTAGAGTTTTGTATGAGCCCACTTCAGACACTTTACCGTCCACCAGAACCACAATCTCATCCATTTGAGGTAGAAATGTGACTCCATGCGTCACAAGAATTCGAGTCTGTTTAAAAAACATGAATTGCCAGAGAGTCAGAGAATATATGGAATTTTACACAGAAACAAGCCATTTGGCCCAATAGATCCATGGCAGCATTTATCCTCCACACAAGCTTCCTGCCATCCCTCTTCATCTCAACCCATCAGCATATCCTTCTGTTCCATTCTCTCTGATGTGTTTACCTGCCTTTCCCCTAAATGCATTTATGCTTTTCACCTCAACAACCCCTGCTGTAGTCAGAAAGAGTGTATAGGAAAACACATTTATACAATGCTATCATGAACTCAGGACATCTCAAAACACTTTACAGCCAAAGAAGTGCAGTCACTGTTGTAATACAGTAAAAGACACAGCAACCACGCACAAACAGCAATGTGATAATGACCAGATAATCCGTTTTTGTAATGTTGATTGAGGATAACTATTGGGCAGGACACTGGGGAGAATTCTCCTGCTCTTCTTTGAAATAGCATCATGAATTTTTTTAAACAACTTAACGATTCATCTGAAAGACGGCACCTCCGACAGTGCAGCACTCACAATACTGCACTGGGAGCGTCAACCTGGATATTGTCCTCAAGTCTATGTGTGAGACCCAAACCCACCACCTCTGGCTCTGATGTAAGAGTGGTACCCACTGAATTTATTCTGTTTTATACATCAAACAGCTGAAAAGCTACATGCAGGAGCCGCAAATTCAATGGTAATTTCCAAAAGGGAATTGGATAAATACTTGAAAAGGAAAAATTTGCAGGGCTATGAGGGAAGAGCTGGGGATTAATTAGATAGTTCCTATACAAAGAGCCAGTAAAGGCACAATGGGCTGAATAGCTTCCACTTTTGCGGTGAGATTCTATGTTCTAAGCAGTGTGGCCCTGGGCCATACAGAGCAGCAGGAGCCCAGCTTCAGTCCCCAATCTGTACGGAGTGGGCAAACACCAGCCAAAGAAGCAACTGGGAGTGAGATTCAGCTTAGGCACCTGTGAGTTAGGGAGAAGAACATATATCCAGGATTCTAATGTATCCTTGCCCAGATTAACCCTGTGCTGCACCTATCCTGGGAGTGTTTGATGGGACAGTCTAGAGGGAGCTTTATTCTGTATCTGACCTCATGCTGTACCTGTCCTGGGAGTGTTTGATGGGGACGGTGTAATGTTATGATCCCAGCTGAGATTACTCCTAGACAAGCCTGATCCCAGAGTGGAACCCAGCTGGATAGATCCTAACTTTTATTTTGTTTGTTTAGATATGTGGGGAGTAGATACTGAACAGAGTCACTGGCATCAGCTAATAAACTTTTAACAAAAGAATAAAACATTTATTCAATGAGAAAAGATGAACAATATTACAATACTCCTTCAGTTACAACTATACCTTTACCGTTATATACAGATTTGTAAGGATAACACGAGTTATAAAAGCTATCTTATACTCTAATGTTCACAGTAAGTACACATTCCATGTAAACCGATAGGCACCATATGGTCAGACACGCCACACTCCGAAACCAAGGGCAGGACTTTTCGGTTGGTATATGGGGGCGTAAAATGACACACGATGATGTCGGGCATGTGTTCCGACGTCATCGCGCTGTCTTGCGATGTTTCGTTCGGCGGGTGCGCGCCAGAGTCAGCTACGGGCCTGCCAATATGTAAATTACCTATTGAGGCCATTAAGTAAGTAATTATGGTAATTGTTAACACTGCCCGTCCAATCTTAAAGTTGGCAGGCACACGAAGAGGCCAAGCAGCCCTCACATTTTTTAGGAAACCTCATCCACGAGTGGGATGAGGTTTCCTAAAGCATTTATTAATGAAATGAAAAATTTTTCCTACATATAAAAACATATTCCATCTCATGTGACACAGTCACATGAGGGGACATGTTTAAATAAATTTTTAATCTATTTATTCATTAATTACAATAGCGATTCAATGTCCCTGAGGCAGCTCCGTGCCTCAGTGAGTTTGAAGCGCTCTTCAGGATATGTGTGAAAAAGCACTGGCCCCTACTCTCCCTCCTCCCCCCGCCTGCACAGGTAGCGATGAGCACTATGGCTCATGTCTTACGCTGGGCAAGCCTTAATTGCACCCCCCCCACCACGTAAAATGGCTCCGCGACCACACCCCCCAACCCCCCCATCCACTGCCGCCGAGCCCGCCCCATCACCTGAAACATTCAGGCCCAACTGACAGATGCCATCTCAACCAAATGCTATGGATCTCTCCTCAACTCCCCCGGATGCTTGTCACACTGTGAGCCAACCGGTCTCACTGCACTCTGTCTTTCACATGAGAGTTTCCAATCTCCATTCTCCAAGGCTAGCCTTGGAATCTTCTCCCAAACCAATGCTTTCTCTCAGATGCCTTCCACAAGAGTTCACCTCCAGGGTTTCGAACTCTCCTTCTAATGTTCCTCTCCCCAGGGTCACCGCATGCATTCAACTGTCTCCCAAGCTCTCTTCCTCACCGACTCAGCCGAAAACAGTACCCTGCTTCACATGCCCATAGCAAAGAATTACACACCTTCAGCCGTCTCTTTGGACCTTCTTGCCTCTCGCAAGTTGTTCTCGTTTAAATCTGCTTTCTGCAGCTTTTGTCATTTTAAATCTGAAGCTTGGGGCCTTTCTCTCTGCCCCTTACTCTTAATTTCACTTGACAGGACCTTTTCTAGGTTCCTGTCCTTCCTTTGACTAGAAGGTCTGTTTTGGACTTGCCCCTGTTTCTGTCTCAATCCTTTGTTCTTGGGACCTTTTGGTTCTTTTGGGAATCTGCAGTTCCATCTCCCACTCTCAAGAGTGTCCACTCTCTCTGAGATCCTGGCTTCAAAACTAAACTTAAAACTTAAAACTGCTGTTATTTAGTTTTTCTATTGTGTCTATGGGAGGGCTTTGCCTCTCTGGAACCCTGTTTCTAGGCAACAGTCCAATTCTTCTACTCTTGTCTTTGCTTAACTTCTTAAGTTGTAAGATAAAAGCAAAATACTGTGGATGCTGGAAGTCAGAAACAAAAACAGAAAATGTTGGAAAAACTCAGCAGGTCTAGCAGTATCTGTGGAGAGAGAAAGAGAATTAATATTTAAAGTCTATATGAAGGGTCATACAGGCTTGAAACATTAACTCTGTTTCTATCTCCGGAGGATATTTCTTGTCTTAAGTCATAAAATCTCATTAGAATGCAAACACCTTTTTAAAGTCAAACTAAAACTAAATTTGACCTTTCTTAACACACAGATACAGGAATACAAATCAAACTTAAACTTTAAAGCTAAAACTCATTCCTGACACCTACAAACACCAATAAACTTACTTAAACTATATCTAAGATAAAGGCAAAATACTGCGGATGCTGGAAATCTGAAACAAACACAAAAAGTGCAGGAAAAACTCAACAGGTCTGACAGCATCTGTGGAGAGAAAGACAGAGTTAACATTTTGTGTCCGTTCTGAAGAAAAGTCATAAGGACTCGAAAGGTTAACTCTGTCTTTCTCTCCACAGAGGCTGTCAGACCTGCTGAGTTTTTCCAGCAATTTTTGTTTTTGTTAAACTATCTCTATATCCCAACAGTAGAGGGAGCTTTACTCTGTATCCAGTCCCGGACTGTACCTGACTTGGTGTAAAAAAGTGAACAGTGCCACAATATTGGCAACCACTCAACACTTATCTGCTTACCAATTTTTTTTTAAAGACATTCCAGAAATCCACAACTCACCTTGTCTTTGAACAGCCCATTTGGGCCAATAACCTTCTCAAAAATGTGCTTTCCCACATGGGCATCCACAGCAGAGAGAGGATCGTCCAGTATGATAATTTCAGCTGTACTATAAGCTGCCCTCGCCAGACTGACTCGCTGCTTCTGCCCACCACTTAGATTGATACCCTGAAAAAGAAAATCATCAAAATCAACCAGTGGCCAACTTCTTTATACTTTGAATCAGAGAAATTTACTTTGAATCAGAGAAATTTACAGCACAGTAAGAGACCATTAAGTTTGTCATGCCTCTGCTGGCTATTTAAATAAGCAGTTGTGGTTAATCCAATGACCCCGTTTTTTTGGTTCATTATGCAACGTCACAAAGTTCCTCAACCTTCAGGACATTCTCCTCCCTTTTAAAATTATTTATGACATTTTTTTCCACCCCCTTTTCAGATAGAGCATCCCAGATCCCAACAACTCTAGATATTTTGTCACTGATTTTGAATCTCTGACATCCGGATATTGACCCACGTGCCAACGGGAATAATTTATCAAAACCTCTCATCACCTTGGACCCGCTATTCGGTCACCTCTTAACCTTCTCTGTTCCAAAGCAAACAGTCATAGCTTTTGCAACCTCTCCTCATAACCAATATATCCTCTAATTCTTAAACAAAAACAAAAAATGCCGGAAAAACTCAGCAAGTCTGACAGCATCTGTGGAGAGAAAGGCAGAGTTAACGTTTTGAGTCCGTCTGACTCTTCTTCAGAACTAAAGAGAAGTAGAAATGTGGTGAAATATATACTGTTTAAGGAGGGTGGAACAGGTGAAGCTGGATAGAAGGCCAGGGATAAGTGGAGGCAAAGGGGAGATTGCAAAAGATGTCATAAACAAAAGGTCAAAGGGTTGTTAATAGTGGTGGTCCTGGCTAAAGGAGGTACTAATGGTGACATTAAGAGTAGGAAGTGGAATGTGGTAATGGCAGGACCAGGGTAAGCACTCTGGAAAGTGACATATGGCCCTAGTGGGGGTGGCGTCGGGGAAGAGGAGGTGGTGGGAAAAAAAGATCGAAAAGGCTAAAAACTGGGGATAAAGCAATGAATAACAATCAATGTCACCATTAGCCAGTACCACCACTATTAACAATCCTTTGACCTTTTGTTTATGACATCTTTCCAAATCTCTCCTTTGCCTCCACCTATCGCTGGCCTTCTATCCAGCTTCATCTGTTCCACCTCCCTTTTATATTTCACCACATTTCTACTTCCTGTTAGCTCTGAAGAAGAGTCATACGGACACGAAACGTTAACTCTGCCTTTCTCTCCACAGATGCTGTCAGACCTGCTGAGTTTTTCCAGCATTTTTGTTTTTGTTTCAGATTTCCAGCATCCATAGTATTTTGCCTTTATCCTCTACTTCTCTTTTGTTTCATAGTGCAAGGCTGTTTCTTTTAGGTGCGCTGGCCCTTTAAGATTTTTTGAGCAGCCATGTTCACATGGTAACTTAAAGGGGTCGACTCGTACGTGGCCTGTGTGGGAGCTTTTAGGTTGCTGCATAAATTGCATAGCTTACAGGGGACATTGCTCATCTCTGATAGCATCCCGGTAAACCTCCTCTGCAACCTTTCAAAGAGTTTACATCTTTCCTGAAATGTAGGTCCACAATATTCCAACACCAATCCTCAGTTCATATCTCTTGGTTGCTGATTCGGTCATCAAGTGAAATACTATCTCAGCCTTTAGCCTTTCAAATTCATTAAAGAAAGAACTTGCATTTATATTTTGCCTTTCATGACATCCCAAAGCACTTCATCGTCTTCCAAAGTGGCTCTGGTCACATCGGCGAAGTTAATGGGGTGTTGTAGCTACCATTACGGCCAGATAAAGGAGATGAAAATCGACTGCAATGTGTGAATGCTTTTAGGTATTTTGATGTGTTGAAGTGCTGCAGGACCCACTCCCTCCACATCAGAGCCTGTGGCTGTGAAGTCCAGCACAAGTTCCCCTTTCTTGCTATAGGTTCAGCTATGGCCATTGTTCCGGGTGTGACCTTTTTTTTGTGGGAAGCTTATCAATTACCTGAAATCCGTGTAACATAAACAGCAGCAAAGGCTAGCAGAGGAATTTAGTGAGGCTTCAATAACATGAAGCAAGAAAGATCTTGCATTTATATAGCATCTTTCACATCTTAGGACATCTTAAAGTATTTTATAGCCAATGAAGTATTTTGAAGTGTAGTCACTGTTGTAATGTAGGAAACGCAGCAACCAATTTATGCACAGCAAGCTCCCACAAACGACAATGTGATAACCATCAGATAATCTGTTCTAGTGATGTTGGTTGAGGGATAAATATTGGCCCCAGGACACAGGGGAGAACTCCCTTGCTCTCCTTCAAACAGTGCCACCTATGAGGGAGACAGAACCTCAGTTTAACATTTCATCTGAAAGACAATATCTCTGGCAGTAAAGCGCAGCACTCCCTCAGTCCTATGAAGGGTCAGCCTAAAGGGCTCTACGTTCTAGAATGGAATTCAAGCCACAGCCTCGGCACTCAGAGGTGGCAGTGCTGCCACTAAGCCTTAGCTGGCACCTTATCCAGTGGATACTGTAGTATAAGGGTTTACCTCAGCAGATTCTGTAAATATTCTGTGTTAGCACAACGAGACCAAGAATATTCAAGATACAGCCCTGGTTTCTAAGTCTGTCACCATAACGATCAATAAAAAGGGAATGAAGGTTGGAACACACATCTTAAAAAATGTCACATGGTTCCCTGCCCAATTCAAACATTTCCGTTTAGTCTTTAATAAAAGCAAAATACTGTGGATGCTGGAGATCTGAAATAAAAACAGAAAGTGCTGAAAAAACTCAGCAGGTCTGGCAGCATCTGTGGAGAGACAAACAGAGTTAATGTTTCGAGTCCAATACAGCTCTTCTTTGGAATGGTTCCAAAGAAGAATCAAAAATCAACTTGAAAGATTAACCCTATTTCTCTCTCCACAGATCCTGCCATGTCTGCTGAGTTTTTCCAACACTTTTCCATTTAGTCTTTCTTTGGTACCTTTTCTCCGATCTCCGTTTGGTCCCCAGCTGGGAGCAGCTCCAGGTCTGGCAGAAGTGCACAGGCCTCCAGGACTTTCTGATATCGAGATTCTTCCCGTTCTAAACCAAACAAGATGTTGTTTTGTAGGATATCATTTTGGATCCATGCTTGCTGAGGTACGTAGGCAAATGAACCCTAAAACGCACAACAAACAGGAGAAAGCATAGGGTGAGAGGAGGAACGTTTTTTCTCATTCAGCTTGTACTAACATTTGGCTCCATGTGCAGGAGCAGTTCAGGCTGATTAATATATCTGTCTCCTGACCTCATATCTAGCTCATCTCCCCCTCCTCCCTGGTGAATCCTGAATCAACCCTTTAAATTGTGAATTCTTCAACTAAGTTCCCACTCATAGCACCATTCCAATGAAGTTTCCTTAGGCAGCAACTTCCAAACCCACAACCGCTACCATCTAGCAGGACAAGGGCAGCAGACACATGGGAACATCACCACCTGCAAGTTCCCCTCCAAGTCATCGCCGTCCTGACTTGGAAATATATCACTGTTACTTCACTGTCATTGGGTCAAAATCCTGGAACTCCTTCCCTAATAGCACTGTGGGTGTACTTACACCACATGAATTGCAGCGGTTCAAGAAGGCGGCTCACCCCCACCTTCTCAAGGGCAATTAGGGCTGGCCAATGACATTGGCATCCCATGAATGAATAAAATAAAGACACAAGCTTGCGGGTGTATTTCCTTTCTCCCTTTCAGCTGGTGGAACTTCAAGAAGTGTGGCAGATACACTTCCTACAAAGTGTAAACAAAGAATCCCGCTGCCCTTTCACTGAAGCTGGGGAAACAGAATGGGAGAAACTCCAAGGAAATTCACAGTGAGAATCACTCCTCTCGCAAGAACATAACAGAAGTTTGAAGAAGCATGAATTCTGCGGCTATATGTTCCTGTACCTTTACGTTTATGAATCCATTGATATTCTCCATTTCTCCAAGTAGTGCAGATATCAAGGAGGACTTGCCACTTCCCACAGGTCCCACCACTGCCACCAGTCTGCCTGGTTTGATATCTAGTGTAACGCTACAGGAAGAAACACAAGTTAACATTACAAATGGCAGTCGAGAGACCCCTGAGATAAAGGGGTGAATGGTGATGCCCCACAACTGGAAATTCTTAGGGTCTTGGTCTCAGCCCTAGTTCAGAGGGCAGCATCTTATCTCCAACTCAGAATATTGTGGGTACAATTCCCACTCCAGAGACAGGAGCACAAAATCTAAACTGACACGCCTGGTGCAGCACCGACAGAGTGCTCCACTGTCAAAGGTGCCATCGTTCAGATGAAATGCTAAAACAAGGTCCCATCTGCTTTCTCACATGGCTGTATACAATCCCATGGCCTCTATTCATGGAAAATTTTCCACTAGGATTGCGAGGGAAGGTAGGTATCAGGGTTCCTGCTCCTGATAACCTGTGACCTCTCGACTGACATGTGTGAACACCAACTTCAAGCTCCACTAGCAAAGAGCTGGCATTGGCTGCCTGTGTTGGCTGGCTCTGAAATGGGGCACCTGGACAAAATGCTGGAGAACAGCCACTGAAACAAATCACAGTCCCACTTCCCTCACTCATCTGTCCCCTTCCATCCCTTCTTAAGAAATTTTCTTGCAACAATAGGACAACACTATAATCCCCAGAAATATCCAGCCTTAACGCTTTCATCATATCAGCAGTGAGACACATGCCACAACTACACAAACATAACTCACTTCTTAATGGCAGGACTTTCATTCTTATTCCATGAAAAGGTGGCATCTGAGAAGCTGACTGCAGACTCTGGCGAAAGGATAAGATGAAAAATTAGTCCTTTTTGGAACCAATAGACGTCAATTTATTTGTACTGCCTGACTGTACAAAGTATACAAAATCATAGAGTGACACAGCACAGGTGAATCTATTGAATCCGTTGATTTCACCATTCAGTCCATCATATTGTGCTGGCTCTTTAAAAAGAGTTATCCAATTAATCCCACTCTTGTTCTTCCCACATAGCCCTGACAATTTTTCCTTTCATGTATTTAGGGGAGATGGTGACATAGTGGTCATGTGATTGGACCAGTAATCTGGAGGTTCAGGCTTTTTCTGTGGATATGGTTCAAATCCCACCATGGCAACTAGTGGAATTTAAATTCAGTTAATAAGTCTGAAACTGAAAGCTAGTCTCAGTAATTGTGCCATGAAGCTATCATTGATTGTTGTAAAAACCCATCTGGTTCATTAATGTCCTTTAGGGAAGGAAATCTGCCATCCTTACCTGGTCTGGCCTACATGGGACTCCACAGTAATGCGGTTGACTCTTAACTGCTCTCTGAAATGGCCTAGAAAGCCAAAGTTCAAGGGCAATTAGGGATGGGCAACAAATGCTGGCCTTGCCAGCGATGTCCACATCACAAGAAAGAATAAAAAAAACTGTCCAGTTCTCTTTAGAAAGTTACTATTAAATCTACTTCCATTGCCCTTCCAGGCAGCGCATTCTAGATCTCTTGGTAATAAAATGTTTCCTCGTGTCGCCTCTGGTTCTTTTGCCAATCACCTTAAATCTGTGTCCCTACCAACCCTCCTGCACTAGGAACAGATTGTCCTTGTTTACACTATCAAAATCCTCCATCTCTATTAAATCTTCTCTTCACTCCCTCTGCTCTAAGGAGAACAACCCCAGGTGCTCCAGTCTCTCCACATTAATGAAGCCCCTCATCCCTGGTATCATTCTAATAAATCTCCTGTGCACCCTCTCCAAGGCACTGACATCCTTAAAGTGTGGTGCCCAGGACTGAACACAATTCCCTAGCTGAGGCCTTAATATTTTGTAAAGATTTACTGTAACATCTTTGCTTTTGAACTCCATCGCTCTAATAGTAAAAGCAATGTTTCTGCATGCTTTTAAACAGCCTTCTCATCTCAACTTGTCCTGACACCTTCAAATGCATCCAGGTCTCTCAGTCCCTGCACCCTCTTTAAAATTGTTCATACTGCCTCTCCTCCTTATCCCTACCAAAATGTGCCACTTCAGACTTTCTCCCCATTAAATTTCACCTGCTATGTGCGCACATTTCATCAATCTGTCTGTATCCTCCTAAACTTTGTTTACTACATTTCTGAGTTTCATCTCATTTGCAAACTTTAATTTATGCCCTGTATACCCACGTCCTGGTCATTAATTTTTTATTAATATTACTCAGAACAAAGACATGCTGTCAAAGCTTTTCATTTTGCACTCATCAGGACAATTCACAAGAATACCAATTGTAAATGGAACACCAATTTATACTGCATGAGAGTTAACAGTTAACTGGTGCCTTCTCCAAGGCAATGCCTCTAACAGTCAGATTCCATCTGCCAACCAATCAGCACTCTCTTCTTATGCAGTATAAATTGTTGTTTCATTTACAATTTGGTATTCTTGTGAATTGTCCTAATGAATGCAAGATGAAAAGCTTTGACAGCATATCTCTTTTTTCACCAAATGCAAGTTCCGTACTACCAAACGACTATTCATATATCAATATAATATATATATATAAAACCAGTGGATTCTTCCAAGTTCTTTTCCAATGTAGTTCTTTGGGCATTTTAGCAGCTCAGGTACAACTCAAGGTTCAGGGCCCATAAGGTTCACTAGTTACCTGTCCAAAACGAAGACTGGCACAGAGACCAGAACCCCTGAAGACGTCTCATAAAAGAGTGTCTAGTTTCATCAGGTCTCAATGGGGACTCTGCACTTCCAATCATGACCAAAGACACAACCTTTTAAACTAAAAGGTGAATATACCAACACAGACTGTGGCCTTGATACATCAGCAATAACTAGGCTGCTATTAAGTTTCCAACATACCAAAGCTGGGATCCTGTTGAATTGCGGAGGTGTCTAAGTTTTCACCTCCTAAGAACCTTTCCAGTCGTTTGCAGGAAACTCTGGCCTACGGATGGAAGAAATAACAGGTCAAGTAGTCAAATGACGTGTTGAATTAAAGGAGTATTAGTATCTTCTTCCAAAGCTTTATGAACATCTCTCATGGACCAGTACACTCTTCCTAGTTCACAATGTTCGAGGGGTCAGTCTTGGTTAGTGGGTAGGACTGTCTATCTGAGGAATCTAAACCACCTGGATCACAGTCTCAGAATGAGAACCATTTTGAACAGAGATAAGGAGAAATTTCTTAAATGGCTGTGAATCTTTGGAATTCTCTACCTCAGAGAGCTGTTGTTGAGCATATTCAAAACAGGTCCATAGATTTTTGGATATTGAGGGAACTAAGGGATTGGGCAGAAAAGTGGAGTTGAGGTCAAGGAGCCATGATCTTATTGAATGAAAGAGCATGCTCAAAGAGCCAAATGACCTACTCCAGATCTTATTTCTTATGTTCCCTGAGTCAAAAGGTTATGCGTTAAATCCCACTCCAGAGACTTGGCCCCATAATCCAGATTGACATTCCAGTGCAGTACTTATGGACTGTTGCATTGTCAGAGGTGCCATCTTTTTGGATAAGATGTTAAACCAAGGTGCTATTTGCCCTCTAAGGAATGCATGAAGAAGTTCGTAGCTTCAAAAGAGCAGAAGGAAGGAAAAATGCCAAGAGAGAAAGACCATCACCAGAAGGTTTCTGGGACCCTGGGAACAGGAGGAGGGTCTTCAGCCCCTCAAGCCTGTTCCATCATTCAATGAGATCATGGTTAATCTCTGACCTAACTCCATATACCTACCTTTGCCCATAACCTTTATTATCCTTGATTAATAAAAAAAATCAATCTCATATTTAAAACTAGCAATTGATCTAGAATCAATGCCATTTATGGAAGATTGTTCAAATTTCTACTACCCTTTGTGTGTGGAAGTGTTTCCAGATTTTGTCCATGAAAGGTCCAGCTCTAATTTTTAGTCTCTGCCTCTCAGTCCATGACTTCTGAACCAGCTGAAACAGTTTCTCTCTGTCCACCCTATCTGTTCCCCTTAATATCTTGAAAACTTTGATTAAAATCACTCCTTAACCTTCAAAACTACAGAAATACAATCGTGGTTTGTGTTTACATAGGATATATGGCACAGAAACAGGCCACTCAGCCCAACCAGGCCATGCCAGTGTTTATGCTCCACTCGAGCCTCCTCCAACCTTGCTCATCTAAATCTACCATCGTAACCCTTCTCCATCATTTTGTTGTCAATTTTCCCAGTAGTTTTTCTGTCTCGCCTCATAATTTAACCCTTGGGAGTACAGGCATCATTCTGCTAAATTTACGTTGGACTCACTCTGAGACCTATATATCCTACCTAAGGTGTGATGCCCAGAACTGCTTACAGTAACTGCAGGTGTGGTTTAACCAGGACTTTGCATAGCTGAAGCTGGATTCTGGTCTCTAGATATACAAACCAGCATTCCCTTAGCCTTTTGATTATTTTCTGTACATGTTTGTGACATTTGAATGCTTTGTGTACCTGGACCCACAAGTCTCTTTGGACCTCCATCATTTCTAATTTTACTTGGAAAGTACCCTGTTCTATCCTTTCATTTGTATGTCCAAAGTGGATAAGCTCACATTTGTCTACATAGAAATCCATTTGCTACAGGTCTTACCTGGACCATTGATGAGATAAGCATGGGTAGCATCATTAGAGGAAATCTCATAATGTTGAACAGTGAGATGGAGGTAAAGGCTTTCTCAGCATCCAGAACATTGTTTGGATCCACAGCAAGATAGACAGCAAAACTAGTTAGAATCACCTACAAAGGAGAGAACATGTAGGACTGAGAGGGCAACAGTAATTCCTCACTTAACTTCCTAGTTGCACTTTTAAAAGTGCGACTTTAAGCGAAACAATGATAAGCGAATCAGATTTCTCCATAACAATAAATATATAAATTGGAGTTAGGTTCCCCAGCAAATCTCATCCTGATGCAAAGCGAGTCTCTTCCCAGTGTGAACGGGGCAGGAGCAGGGCACGAGTAGGATGGGAGTGGGGTGCAGGAGCAGAGCAGCAAGTGGGGAAGCAAGCAGGGCACCGAATGGGTGGGAGCAGGACAGGAGGAATGCAGGAGTGGAGTCAGAATGGGGCAGGAGCAGGACAGCAAGCGGAGTGGGAGCGGAGCTGGAGGTGGGTGGGAGTTGGGCAGGAGTGGGGAGCAACCGGGGCCGGAGCAAGGCAGGAGCAGATCGTGAGTGGGATGGGAGCGGGACAGGAGCAGGGCGGGAGCAGGACAGGAGGACTGCAGGAGGAGAGTGGAGTAAACCGGGAGCTGGTTGGAGCAAGGCGAGAACAAATCGGGAGCAGGGCAGGAGAGGGGCAAGAGCTGGGCGAGAGCAAGGCAAGAGCAAAGTGGGAACGGGGTGGGAGCAGAGCAACTGAAGGCGGGAGCAGGGTGGAAACTGGGTGGAAACCAGGCTAGAGAGGGGCAAGGGCAAGGCAAAAGAGGGGTTAGAGTAGGGACCACACTGGAGAGCAAGAGGACAAGAAAAATGCACCTCTTACCCCATGCCAGCCCTGCAATTTTCTGCTTTTGACATAAAGATGTCCCTGATGTAGTGGCCACTATCTTCCAGGGTAGAATGATAGGGTTACAGTAATATGGAAGTTATGTTATTGGACTAGTAATTTAGAGACATGAGTTGAAATCCCACCACAGCAGCTGCTGGGGAAATGTAAATTCAGGTAATTAAATAAATCTGGAAAAAGAAAAGATGGTATGAAACTACCAAATTGCTGTAAATATCTGCTCCGATAACAGGTCATCTCAACCTGAAATGTTAACTCTGTTTCTCTCCACAGATGCTGCCTGACCTGCTGAGTATTTCCAACATTTTTTGTTTTTATTTCAGAATTCCAGCAGCTGCAGTATTTTACTTTTGTTGCAAAAACCCATCTGGTTCACAAATGTTCTTTAGGGAAAGAAATCTGCTGTCCTTACCCGGTCCACATGTGGCCAACAAGTTGACTTTTAACTGCCCTCAAAATGCCTTAGCAAGCCACCCAGTTGTATTCAAGATGGCGGCTCACATGACCTTCTCAGCAGCAATTAGGGATAGGCAATAAATGCCAGTGCTGTCTACGATACATGATTGGAGTGAAAAAAAGTTAAGGCGCATTGTTAGGATGGGCTAAATTTGAACGTAAGGCAGTACAGACAAAGGTGGAGGTGGTGATATAGTGGTATTGTCACTAGTAATCCAGAGACCCAGGGTAATGCTCTGGGGAACTGGGTTCGAATCCCACCACGGCAGATGGCGAAATTTGAATTCAATAAAAGTCTGGAATTAAAAGCTTGAGGATGACCACGAGACCATTGCCAATTGTCGTAAAAACCCATCTTGTTCACTAATGTCCCTTTAGGGAAGGAAATCTGCAGCCCTTACCTGGTCTGGCCTACATGTGACTCCAGATCCTCAGCAATGTGGTTGACTCTTAAATGCCCTCTGAACAAGGACAATTAGGGATGGGCAGTAAATGCTGGCCTAGCCAGCATTGCCCACATCCCATGAATGAATTAAAAAATGATGATTCAGACAGTCAAGCTCACTGCTGCACTGAAGATAATCTTCCAATAACGATCTGCAAATTTCTCTTCATCCATCCACCCAGTCCCCATCACTCCAAAAGTGATGAAACAACCTTGGCTGGCTGATCTCCTTGGGTCCAGCTACAGGTGAGCCATCTTGTTCCATGCATTTCTTTTTAAATTCCTAAAAGCTGCATTTCCATTGTCTATTACCAAAATCACCTACTTTCAGCTCCCATAAAATCGTCAGATCCTTGCAGCAAGATATGCTATTGGTTGAGATGAAGTAAGGTGGGAGGAAACTCATGTGGCACATGCACACCAGCACAGATCAGATGGGCCAAATGGACTATTTCTGAGCTGTAAATTCTATGCTGCTTCCTGCCGTCCAACTCCCAGCACAGCCACATTAAAATCTTAATTTTCACTTCAACCTCTATTATTGGCTCTCACCCCACCACACCTAACCTCTGCAGTCCATACATTTCAGCGATCTCCACTCGTCCAACTCTGGTCGATTGTGTGCCCTCTGTATCTGGGCCGCCACTGATGGAAAAGCCTTCAGCCATCCTTCCCCGGTGTTCTAAAACACCCTTCGTGAGCTCCTTGCAGCTTGCTATTGCCCATGACCTCTAAAAAGCTCCCTCAAAAACCTAACTCTTCAGCCCACCTTTCACCACCTCCCATGTCGGGATATTTCATTCAGCAAAAGCCTTTTAATGAAAGAGAGTTTCATTGACCTATGGTCCCTGCCCTCCCCTTATCTCTGAAACCTCCTCCCACCTTGGAACCCTCCGAGATATCTGTGCTTCTCTAATTCTGGTCTCTTGAGCATCCCCGATTTTAAATGCTCCATCACTGTTGGCCGTGCCTTGTGCTGTCTTAGACCCCAAGCTCTGGAATTCCCTCCCTAGGCCTCTCCACCTCTCTCTCTCCTCCTTTAAATCTACCACTTTGGTCACCTGCCCTAATATCTTCTTTTGTGGCTCAGTGTCAAATTTTACTTAATGCTCCTGTGAAACACCTTGGGAGGGTTTCATTATATTAAAGGTGCTATATAAATGCAAGTTGCTGTTGATGGCAGACCTCAGTTTGATGTGCAAACAGAAAGATTCCCAAAACATGAAAACTCAATGCAATAATCATCACAACACTTACTATGAATGGTGTACATGTAATAAGGAAAAGTGAAGCAGCCACCACATATGAAGATTTCTTCATCACTTTTAACTCTTTCTCTCTTATTCCAAGCACCTGTTCTTCAAATGATGGCTCCCAAGCATAAAACTTCATAACCTGCAAAGATAAAAATGACAACATTTAGCAACACAGCTTGTCCCTTATTGACCCCACCTTCTCTCAGCTGATTCTCTTTATATAAGCATATCTGGTCACTGGATGAACCATAGAAAGCAAATGGAAGAAGGACTTGTATTTGCATAGCACTTTTCACAGCCACTGAATATCTCAAAGCACTTCTAGTTCTGATGAAGAGTCACACAGACTTGAAACTTTAACTGTGTTCCTCTCCACAGATGCTGTCAGACCTGCTGAGTTTTTCCAGCTATTTTTGTTTTTATCTCAAAGCACTTTACAGCCAAAGTGTAGTTTTATTGAAGTGTAGTTATGGTTGTAATGCAGGAAACACAGCAGCCAATTTTCACACAGCAAGATCCCACAAACAACAATGTAATAATGACCAGAATATCTGATCTTGCAATGTTGATTGTGGGATATACATTGACTAAGAAGCCAGGCAGAACTCCCCTGCTCTTCTTCATAATAATGCCATGGGATTGTCTACATCTACACCGCACCACCACCACCACCACAACCCCCCCCCCACCCCCCACCACCACCCCCACCCAACCTCCCACCTCCCCGCGCCCTCACCTCCCACAAAATCCAACTCGTAACTGCCTCATTTTTCTACATGGCTGTCAGCAGTTGCTCAATGGGTACATAAGAACATAAGAAATAGGAGCAGGAGTAGGCCATTCAGCCCCTCAAGCTTGCCCTGCCATTCAATAAGATCATGGCTGATCTGCACTGGGCCTCAACTCCTCTTTCGTGCCAGCTCCTCATAGCCCTCAACTCCCCGATATTTCAAAAATCTATCTACCTCCTCTTTAAATACTTTGATCGAGCCTCCACAACTCTCTGGGGTAGAGAATTCCAGACATTCACTACCCTCTGAGAGAAGAAATTCCTTCACATCTGTTTTAAATGAGTGT
>NC_054483.1:104799215-104804215 GCF_017639515.1 Carcharodon carcharias
CAGACACACACACACACTCTCACTCCCACACACACACACACACACACTCTCACTCCCACACACACACTCTCACTCCCACACACACACTCTCTCTCACTCACAAACACTCTCACTCACTCACACACTCTCACTCACTCACACACACACTCACTCCCACACACACACACTCCCACACACACACACTCCCACACACACACACACACACACTCACTCCCACACACACACTCTCACTCCCACACACACACTCTCACTCCCACACACACTGACACACTCTCACTCCCACACACACACTGACACACTCTCACTCCCACACACACACACACTCTCACTCCCACACACACACACACTCTCACTCCCACACACACACACACACACTCTCACTCCCACACACACAATCTCTCACTCCCACACACACACACTCTCACTCCCACTCTCTCACTCCCGCACACACACTCTCTCACTCCCGCACACACTCTCTCACTCCCGCACACACACACTCTCACTCCCGCACACACACACCCTCACTCCCGCACACACTCTCACTCCCGCACACACACTCACTCACTCACACACACACACACACACTCTCATTCCCGCACACACTCTCTCACTCCCGCACACACACTCTCTCACTCCCGCACACACACACTCTCACTCCCGCACGCACACACTCTCACTCCCGCACGCACACACTCTCACTCCCTCACACACTCTCACTCCCACACACACTCTCACTCCCTCACACACACACACACTCTCACTCCCGCACACACTCTCACTCCCGCACACACACACACACACACACTCTCTCACTCCCGCACACACACACACACACACACACTCTCACACACACACACACTCTCACTCCCACACACACACACACTCTCACTCCCACACACACACACACACACACTCTCACTCCCAAACACACACTCTCACTCCTGCACACACACACAAACACACACACTCTCACACACACACACACTCTCACTCCCACACACACACACTCTCACTCCCACACAGACACACACACACACTCTCACTCCCACACACACACACACACACACTCACTCTCACTCCCACACACACACACACACACACACTCTCACTCCCACACACACACTCTCACTCCCACACACACACTCTCTCTCACTCACAAACACTCTCACTCACTCACACACTCTCACTCACTCACACACACTCTCATCACTCACACACACAAACACACACCCTCAGTCCCACACACACACACTCTCAGTCCCACACACACACACACACACACACTCTCACTCCCACACACACACACACACACACACACTCTCACTCCCACACACACACACACACTCTCACTCCCACACACACACACACTCTCACTCCCACACACACACACACACACACTCTCACTCCCACACACACACACACACTCTCACTCCCACACACACACACACACACACTCACTCCCACACACACACACACACACACTCTCACTCCCACACACACACACACACACTCCCACACACACACTCACTCCCACACACACACACACACACACACACACACACACTCTCACTCCCACACACACACACACACACTCTCACTCCCGCACACACAACCTCTCACTCCCACACACACACACTCTCACTCCCACTCTCTCACTCCCGCACACACACTCTCTCACTCCCGCACACACTCTCTCACTCCCGCACACACACACTCTCACTCCCGCACACACACACTCTCACTCCCGCACACACACTCTCACTCCCGCACACACACTCACTCACTCACACACACACACACACACACTCTCATTCCCGCACACACTCTCTCACTCCCGCACACACACTCTCTCACTCCCGCACACACACACTCTCACTCCCGCACACACACACTCTCACTCCCACACACACACATTCTCACTCCCGCACGCACACACTCTCACTCCCGCACGCACACACTCTCACTCCCTCACACACTCTCACTCCCACACACACTCTCACTCCCACACACACTCTCACTCACTCACACACACACACACTCTCACTCCCGCACACACTCTCACTCCCGCACACACACACACACACACACTCTCTCACTCCCGCACACACACACACACACACTCTCACACACACACACTCTCACTCCCACACACACACACACTCTCACTCCCAAACACACACTCTCACTCCTGCACACACACACAAACACACACACTCTCACACACACACACACTCTCACTCCCACACACACACACTCTCACTCCCACACAGACACACACACACACTCTCACTCCCACACACACACACACACACACTCACTCTCACTTCCACACACACACACACACACACACACACACTCTCACTCCCACACACACAACCTCTCACTCCCACACACACACACTCTCACTCCCACTCTCTCACTCCCGCACACACACTCTCTCACTCACGCACACACACTCTCACTCCCGCACACACACACTCTCACTCCCGCACGCACACACTCTCACTCCCGCACGCACACACTCTCACTCCCGCACGCACACACTCTCACTCCCTCACACACTCTCACTCCCACACACACTCTCACTCCCTCACACACACACACACTCTCACTCCCGCACACACTCTCACTCACGCACACACACACACACACACACTCTCTCACTCCCGCACACACACACACACACACACACTCTCACACACACACACACTCTCACTCCCACACACACACACACTCTCACTCCCACACACACACACACACACACTCTCACTCCCAAACACACACTCTCACTCCTGCACACACACACAAACACACACACTCTCACACACACACACACTCTCACTCCCACACACACACACTCTCACTCCCACACAGACACACACACACACTCTCGCTCACACACACACACACACACACACTCTCACTCGCACACACACACACACACACACACTCTCACTCGCACGCACACACTCTCACTCCCACACACACACTCTCTCTCACTCAAAAACACTCTCACTCACTCACACACTCTCACTCACTCACACACACTCTCATCACTCACACACACAAACACACACCCTCAGTCCCACACACACACACTCTCAGTCCCACACACACACACACACACACACTCTCACTCCCACACACACACACACACACACACTCTCACTCGCACGCACACACACACACTCTCACTCCCACACACACACACACTCTCACTCCCACACACACACACACACACACTCTCACTCCCACACACACACACACACTCTCACTCCCACACACACACACACACACTCACTCCCACACACACACACACACACACTCTCACTCCCACACACACACACACACACTCCCACACACACACTCACTCCCACACACACACACACACACACACACACACACACACTCTCACTCCCACACACACACACACACACTCTCACTCCCGCACACACAACCTCTCACTCCCACACACACACACTCTCACTCCCACTCTCTCACTCCCGCACACACACTCTCTCACTCCCGCACACACTCTCTCACTCCCGCACACACACACTCTCACTCCCGCACACACACACTCTCACTCCCGCACACACACTCTCACTCCCGCACACACACTCACTCACTCACACACACACACACACACTCTCATTCCCGCACACACTCTCTCACTCCCGCACACACACTCTCTCACTCCCGCACACACACACTCTCACTCCCGCACACACACACTCTCACTCCCACACACACACATTCTCACTCCCGCACGCACACACTCTCACTCCCGGACGCACACACTCTCACTCCCTCACACACTCTCACTCCCACACACACCTCTACTCCCACACACACTCTCACTCACTCACACACACACACACTCTCACTCCCGCACACACTCTCACTCCCGCACACACACACACACACACACTCTCTCACTCCCCACACACACACACACACACACTCTCGCACACACACACTCTCACTCCCGCACGCACACACTCTCACTCCCGCACGCACACACTCTCACTCCTGCACACACACACAAACACACACACTCTCACACACACAAACACTCTAACTCCCACACAACACACTCTCACTCCCACACACACACACACACACACTTTCACTCCACACACACACACACACACACTCACTCTCACTTCCACACACACACACCACACACACACACACTCTCACTCCCACACACACAACCTCTCACTCCCACACCACACACACTCTCACTCCCACTCTTCACTCCCCGCACACACACTCTCTCACTCACGCACACACACTCTCACTCCCGCACACACACACTCTCACTCCCGCACGCACACACTCTCACTCCCGCACGCACACACTCTCACTCCCTCACACACTCTCACTCCCACACACACTCTCACTCCCTCACACACACACACACTCTCACTCCCGCACACACTCTCACTCCCGCACACACACACTCTCACTCCCGCACGCACACACTCTCACTCCCGCACGCACACACTCTCACTCCCTCACACACTCTCACTCCCACACACACTCTCACTCCCTCACACACACACACACTCTCACTCCCGCACACACTCTCACTCCCGCACACACACACACACACACTCTCTCACTCCCGCACACACACACACACTCTCACACACACACACTCTCACTCCCACACACACACACACTCTCACTCCCACACACACACACACACACACTCTCACTCCCACACACACACTCTCACTCCTGCACACACACACAAACACACACACTCTCACACACACAAACACTCTAACTCCCACACACACACACTCTCACTCCCACACAGACACACACACACACTCTCACTCCCACACACACACACACTCTCATTCTCACTCCCACACACACACACACACACACACACACACTCTCACTCCCACACACACACTCTCACTCCCACACACACACTCTCTCTCACTCACAAACACTCTCACTCACTCACACACTCTCACTCACTC
>NC_054483.1:104819215-104821715 GCF_017639515.1 Carcharodon carcharias
CACTCTCACTCCCGCACGCACACACTCTCACTCCCGCACGCACACACTCTCACTCCCTCACACACTCTCACTCCCACACACACTCTCACTCCCTCACACACACACACACTCTCACTCCCGCACACACTCTCACTCCCGCACACACACACACACACACACTCCCTCACTCCCGCACACACACACACACACACACTCTCACACACACACACACTCTCACTCCCACACACACACACACTCTCACTCCCACACACACACACACACACTCTCTCACTCCCGCACACACACTCTCACTCCCGCACGCGCACACTCTCACTCCCGCACGCACACACTCTCACTCCCGCACGCACACACTCTCACTCCCTCACACACTCTCACTCACTCACACACTCTCAATCCCGCACACACACACACACTCTCACTCCCGCACACACTCTCACTCCCGCACACACACACACACACACTCTCACTCCCACACACACACACACTCTCACTCCCAGACACACACACACTCACACTCTCACTCCCACACACACACTCTCACTCCTGCACACACACAAACACACACACTCTCACACACACACACACTCTCACTCCCACACACACACACTCTCACTCCCACACAGACACACACACACACTCTCACTCCCACACACACACACACTCTCACACTCACTCCCACACACACACACACACACACACTCTCACTCCCACACACACACTCTCACTCCCACACACACACTCTCTCTCGCTCACAAACACTCTCACTCACTCACACACTCTCACTCACTCACACACACTCTCACTCCCACACACACACACTCCCACACACACACACTCCCACACACAAACACACACACTCTCACTCCCACACACACACACTCTCTCACTCCTGCACACACACACTCACTCCCACACACACACTCTCACTCCCACACACACACTCTCACTCCCACACACACTGACACACTCTCACTCCCACACACACACTGACACACTCTCACTCCCACACACACACACACTCTCACTCCCACACACACACACACTCTCACTCCCACACACACACACACACACACTCTCACTCCCACACACACAATCTCTCACTCCCACACTCACACACTCTCACTCCCACTCTCTCACTCCCGCACACACACTCTCTCACTCCCGCACACACTCTCTCACTCCCGCACACACACACTCTCACTCCCGCACACACACACTCTCACTCCCGCACACACACTCTCACTCCCGCACACACACTCACCCACTCACACACACACACACTCTCATTCCCGCACACACTCTCTCACTCCCGCACACACACTCTCTCACTCCCGCACACACACACTCTCACTCCCGCACACACACACTTTCACTCCCACACACACACACACTCTCACTCCCGCACGCACACACTCTCACTCCCGCACGCACACACTCTCACTCCCTCACACACTCTCACTTCCACACACACTCTCACTCCCTCACACACACACACACTCTCACTCCCGCACACACTCTCACTCCCGCACACACACACACACACACACTCTCTCACTCCCGCACACACACACACACACACACTCTCACACACACACACACTCTCACTCCCGCACGCACACACTCTCACTCCCGCACGCACACACTCTCACTCCCTCACACACTCTCACTCACTCACACACTCTCAATCCCGCACACACACACACACTCTCACTCCCGCACACACTCTCACTCCCGCACACACACACACACACACTCTCACTCCCACACACACACACACTCTCACTCCCAGACACACACACACTCACACTCTCACTCCCACACACACACTCTCACTCCTGCACACACACAAACACACACACTCTCACACACACACACACTCTCACTCCCACACACACACACACTCTCACTCCCACACAGACACACACACACACTCTCACTCCCACACACACACACACTCTCACACTCACTCCCACACACACACACACACACACACTCTCACTCCCACACACACACTCTCACTCCCACACACACACTCTCTCTCGCTCACAAACACTCTCACTCACTCACACACTCTCACTCACTCACACACACTCTCACTCCCACACACACACACTCCCACACACACACACTCCCACACACACACTGACACACTCTCACTCCCACACACACACACACTCTCACTCCCACACACACACACACTCTCACTCCCACACACACACACACACACACACTCTCACTCCCACACACACAATCTCTCACTCCCACACTCACACACTCTCACTCCCACTCTCTCACTCCCGCACACACACTCTCTCACTCCCGCACACACTCTCTCACTCCCGCACACACACACTCTCACTCCCGCACACACACACTCTCACTCCCGCACACACACTCTCACTCCCGCACACACACTCACCCACTCACACACACACACACACACACTCTCATTCCCGCACACACTCTCTCACTCCCGCACACACACTCTCTCACTCCCGCA